>NC_025689.1:34616822-34659578 GCF_000633955.1 Camelina sativa | reverse complement strand
TCACAACCTGTTTTTTTTTTTTTTTTTTCTTAAATCAAAATTTCTAAAGGTTACACTTTGACAATCACAGTCTCCATTAATCAAATTTAAGATATCAGAAAATGTAATAAAATGTGAAATCGATTACCAAACAAAGTACTTAACGTGAAACAAAACATAGGAGGAGAAAACTAACTGTAGATTCTTTTTGAGATAGCCGTGAGAGTGATGATAATTAAGAGATGCATCTAGACACGTGTAATATAATGATTAGACATGCTTATTGAAGATTTGTAGTATTGAAAAAGTTATGATTGCTAAAAGTGTCCGTCAACGTTAAAGGAACCGACCAATGAGTTTATAACACGCACGTTAGTTCACTCCATAGGATTATTACAAAAAAAGATGAGAGACTGAACATTGGACTGGATCACTGGACTCTAAAGAAAAAAAAAAAGAAAAGAAAAGAAAAAAAGACAAAGATTTGTATAACTTTTTCGGAAATTCAACCGCAAAATTACAATATAAAAATATATGTATATATAGCTTGAGGATTTCTTCAAAGACCCTTATATATAATTTTTTTTCTTTTTCTTTTAGGCATTAGTTATGTTCGTAGAATACCGCAAGTTTAGTTAAAACTTAAAAGGTGTTTGACGTTAAAAAAAAGAAAAAGAAAAGCATAGAACGTTTCACACTATTCACTGTTATTTATTTTAATTTTTTTTTTTTTAAATTGTGATCGGACAAAACAGAAGACTCGACGGCCACCCCACCTACTCACTCCTCCAACCCTACTTTATGGCCCCCACTAGCTCGGCCCATTGGGCCTTTCTAAACTAATGGCAAAATAATTACCGAATATTTATATCATTTTTTTTTTGTTTCCCTGCTTTTTCCATATCAGTTTGTCGTTATTTTTTTTAAATCATCCCATCCCTTTTTTATACTAAAGTTTTCTTTTTTTCTTTATACCATTTATCGCTCCGTATTTAGCATTCTAACTTCTAAATAAATGATATCTATGTATAATTATGGTAAACCAAAATGCGTTGACTAAAAAAGTATATTACCCACCTTAGAAATTAGAATGATGTGGTTTCCATGCGTAACCATGAACCATCCAATATTAATTAAAATAAAATAAAAAAAGTTTATAATGGAAAAGTATAGTTGCGTGACGTATATCTGCAATATGGAGAATAAAATAACACAGAAAAAAGTTGGAAAACGAAAAAGTAATACTATATAGTAAAATCGTGATTGCAAGGGACACGAGTTAGAGAAATTAGAAAGCGAACATATCAGAATTGTAATTGGTCAGAATTTGACAAATCATATAAACGATATAGAGACTAGAGAGTAGAGAGAACAATAAAAATAAAAATAAAAAATGAAAGCGAAAAGGGAAGAGGATGGCTTCCACTAATGGGGAGGTCATTATAATCAACAACACACATAATACATAAACATATAATCCAAGTTAGCTTTTTCAAAATCACGTGCCACTTTACTTGTACACCACCTCTTCATTAATCGCATTATCACTCATAATCATCATCATCTCTATCTTACATAAACACTCGTTTTATTATTATTCTTTTTAATGTCCACACATGCATGCCCGCACATATACTTCTAGGATTCTTACATAATTTTTCCATTCACAGTTGGATCTCTCTAATATCGCTTCTGAAGATGTTTTAATTTATATTTTAAAACATACTTAGGGAGAGATAATTATTACTAGTCTTATTATACAGCAAAGTGCAAGCTAGTTTGAGTACGAAACCCGAGGAGAAATAAGAGAGATTCGCGGGGGAGCCATGCGTGGGTTTATTATTCTAATCATATCCTTAAAATTTTAATTATTAATTAATCAATGCCCTCTCTAACAATAAAACTAGTATCCAATTACTATAATTAATTAATTAAATTGTAGTTTCCTTTTCCCTGACGACATTTTTTTAGAAAACTAAATAAAATCATCGGGGTAATTACGTGCAAGACAACTCAGCTCCCCACTTCTCCCATCTGACCTCTTTGTTTTTTTCCTAATTATCTCTTTCTTCGTTAGTACCTTTAATGTCCCCGAGCACTTATTTAAACTTAATTACACTGAAAAAATGAAAAGAATCAAAACTATTTTCTTTTTTAATAGTAGTAAAAATTATTCGTAAAAAAAACTCAATAGTGAACTGCTGAACATTCAAAAAGAAAAAGAAAAAAAACTAGTTTATAAGATTAAATAAAAAAGAGAAGAAGTTGCCAACATTTTTTTTTATAGAGTAGAGTAGGGTTAAAAAAGGCGGATTAACGGTCAGGATCTTGTGTAAGGTGAGATTGAAAGAGAGGAGGAGCATAATAAAACTGTTTGATTTGTGACATGTTTATTTAGAGAGGACAGACCTATCAACTCCATGCTGTGACACTGCCACCATAGCCCATCATACACTGTTTCTCCTCATCATACCCTTCCTTGGAATTTTATATTTTTAACCCTGGTGGGTGGGAACGTTACATAGGCTTTGCGAGAGATGAAGAGGGGCATATTCGTCATATTCCTAGCCTATTTCGTTTCCTTTTATAGAGATTAAACCGATGGACGTGCGACAAAACCCGAACTAATTTTATTTTTTTAGACCGCGATTCAGACAAACGAGGTATTGTATTGTATGTAATAATAATTTCAGATTAATTTATGGGAAAATTATAAATAAAGGAGTTTTTTCCAAAAATTTGGCCATCTACACTTTTTTTTCAAGATTGTCAATTGTGACGAAAATGCCTCTACTAATAGAAATAGTGAAGTTTTGAAAAATTAGAACCAATAAACAAACAGAAAACCCATGTTAGTATACAACTGTTAAAAAAAAAATTTGAAAAAAAAATGTTTTGGGTGTCAAAAATCAGTTTGTAAATTACTGATTTTTGGTCTAAATTGTTTAGAATAGACTTTCTACGATTTTTTCTCTTTCTGAAACATTTAGATTGCTCATTCTACAGTTTGTACATGTTCTAAGAAGTTTAGATGGAAAATTTGTTCTAAAAATTTCAGAACCTGAATTTTGTATGTTCTACAAAATTAAGAATATGTATTCTACGTTTTTCTTCATTCTACATCAATTCAGAATTCGTTTTCTACGTTTTACCCTATATACTAAAAGAAGTAGAAGATATATCATAGAAATTTTTAGAATTTGTAATCTGTAAACCTTAGAATACCCTAAAATAGAAAGAAAATAAATTAAATAAGGAAAGTGAATAATTTTAAATATTTTTTAAATATTCTTAATTTATGGTTAAGATTTCGTAATTATTGTTTAGATTTGTTCTAATACATTTTAGAATGCGTATTCTACATTATTTAGAAGATAAACAAATTAAGAAAAATTGACATTATACCTTAACGTGATCGATCTCCATCTCTTCCACCTTCCACAAAAGCTTTCACTTACCTGTTTATGATGCAAATCTATGTTACTTGTGTTGTATGGACACTGGATGCCAAGAAGGAGTGGAAATTTATTGATGATGAAGAAAAACGTGCTAGATTACTGACTTTGCAACCCACTACATCTCTTGAAGAGTTGAAGGTTATGGTTTCAGAAGACTATGAAACAGAGCAAAATATGTTTGATGTGGAATTCAGTTATCTACCCACAGAGGTTAAAGTTGATTGTCCTCCTGTTGTTGTGACAAATGATAGAGGTATGAAAAATTTTCTTGCATATCTGAAAAAGATAAACATGATTCGGTTGTGTGTTACTTTCAAAAGAGTAGTTGATGAAGGTGATAGGAGTAAAGTCCAGTTCGATCTGAATAAGTTCCCAGTTGATAGTAGCGATGGTTGTAATGTGGAAGTTGATGTGGGAAAATCAGTAGGTGTTATTTCAAGGAATTCACCAAAGCCGACTAATGATGTATTAGAAAAGCGTACTGATGCTAATCTTGTTGATGCTGCTGGTTTTAAGTTGGAAGATTCAATGGTAAAAAAGGGTGAATATTTCAGCAGTAAGGAAGCTTTACAGGCTACTATGGAAATGTATGCAATGAAATATAACTGCGACTACAGGATTACAAAATCTGATAAGAGATGGTGGTGTATACGCTGCATTGATAGTGTTTGTAACTGGCGTCTCCGGGCTGAGTGTTTACAAGCGTCTACATATTTCAAAATCAACAAGTTTGTGGGTAACCATATATGTGCCCCTTCAAAAAAAAACTCATTTTGTAGGACTCCATCTGCAAGAACAATTGGACATCTCATTAAGCAAAGCTATGAGGGTGTGAAGGAAGGTCCTAAACCGAATGATATAGTTAATATTATTCGTTCAAGGTACGGCTGTTTCGATCATCACTCTTGTTCTTGTTAACTAGCTTTATCGATCTTGTTTCATCAACCCTGGTACATAATTTTTACTTTAAAGTCAATAGAATACAAAAAATAAAACAAACGAAGAGCTTCAACTTCATCATATTCACATTATTCAGTAAAATCATTGAAATTTTTTGTATAAAACTTATATTTACACAAATCTGGACTGAAATTGATTTTTAAAATAATGACATAAGCTAATAAAACTAAGACATCATAATAATCAACATGCAAAAAAATCAAGAATTATATGGTCAAAAGGCAAAACGGATCTAAACTTATATTTACACAAATCTGGATTGAAATCAAGTTACAAAATTTACATAATCTCAAGAAACTAATACATCAAAATAATCGAGATGCAAAAAAATAAAGAATTCTACATACCCAATACATGAAGAGATGAACCGATGGTGAAGACGGAGAGAAGGTGAGATGGAGAGGCGGTGAGAGACGATGGTGAGAACCAGACAACGGAGAAAGATGGCGGACAGAGAAAGAAAAAGATATGGTGAAGACGGAGAGACGGTGAGACGGCGGACGGCAAAACGATGGTGAGAACCAGATGACGGAGAGAGACGGCAGAAGGCGAAACAAGGTTTTGTTTCGATTAAAAATTTTTTTAACTCTTCGTCAATTTTTTGTATTCTCAATTGTAAGTTTAGACCCAAATAAGGCCCACTCAATTTCAAAATAAGACCCAACAAAAGTAAATAGTTTGTTCAAACTGTTTTCTTAATTTCAGTTAATAAAAATCAACAAATTGTATCTGAAAATATTATTTAGGGTATTATTGACTTTTTTTTAACCCCTAAAACCTATTTGACCAAACTTTTCAAAAAAAGTATAGATGGCCAAATTTATGAAAAAATATCTTTTATTTATAATTTTCCCTTAATTTATTAAGAATTATTGACTACTAGTAGTAGTAATTTTGTTTAGTAACGATTGTGAGTATGTGTGTCCGTACACAGTAAAAAAAAGAGTCCTAGATCTGACGGTCGTGATTAAAAATGCGACGCTTGCACCTTTCTTCTGTACTGTTTGTTTCTTTAGTACTATTATTCAAAATTTTCAGTATCCATATTCTCTCTTTCTTTTGCTTTTTTTTATTTTCATAAAAAGTTGCACACTTTCAATTATTGGATACTTCTTCCCTCACGTAACTCTTTTCTTCTTACAATAATAATATCGAATCAAAATAATATAATAAACATTTTTTTCCTGGACTCTGCAAAACGAAAAGGTATATATATTTATATATATAATTATCATATCCCACAAATTATACGAAACAACAATTTATGTTATGTTAATTAATTTCATCGTTCAACTGTGGTTATTACACTTTTTGACACGTGAAAGTAAGTACGACTACACTTTAGTCGATTTTTTTTGTTACATTTGAATAAAAAAATTAAGAAGTGAACAGTAATATATGAAGGTTATAAAAATAAAATGGTGGGTAAATAAAACATGAAATATTATACTCCATAATAAAACAGTAGATTGCGCTCTCAGATGCTCACATCAAAGCATGATTGGACGGTTGTGATGTCATCATAAATATAACACTGTAGCTTCCTTTTTCTTATTTTTGTTCAGATTCAAAAGAAAAAAATTTAATTTTAATTTTTAACATTCTGTATGTGGTCCCCGCAATTTACGGGGCTTCCCCCCTCATATCCAGCCGTGCATCGCGTATCATTAGATTCCCCTCTTCCCATACACCTTACCGCACCCTATCATATTCTCTTTCTCTCGCGATATAATAACAGAGAGAGAGCCTAATATATCGTCTCGTATCGTCCCGTTTTCTGCGGCTGCAGAGTCGATAAGATAATCTCCCGCTTATTATTCAATCAGACGGCTGGTATTTGAAGTATAAAAGACACGTGGCAAGATCAGAATCGACAATCACAATCACCGAAAAGGCTCACATGGATATGTTTTTGACCATGGTTAAGCCCATTTAACCCAACCATGGTTTGCTTTTTAACTTGACCCTCCTCCCCCTTCCTCCTCCTATCTCATCCTCTTCTCTCACCACTCTCTCTCTCTCTTCTTCTTCTTCATCTTCGTTTCTTCCTTCTTTGAAACTACTACTAGAACTAGATTAATGGCGCCTCAGATCTAAAACCTTTGGAAACTTGTTCATCGATACTAGTATTTTATCCTCTGGGGTTGGAATCATCCGCATCATCGAGATCTCGAGGTTATTTGCAATGCAGAAGCGAGTAGCCTTGTCGTTCCCAGAAGAGGTACTCGAGCACGTGTTTTCGTTTATACACCTGGATAAAGATAGGAACTCGGTGTCTCTGGTGTGCAAGTCATGGTACGAGATCGAGCGGTGGTGCCGGAGAAAAGTGTTCATCGGGAACTGTTACGCCGTGAGTCCATCTACGGTGATAAGGAGGTTTCCGAAAGTGAGATCCGTGGAGCTGAAAGGGAAACCTCACTTTGCAGACTTTAATTTGGTGCCTGAAGGATGGGGAGGTTACGTGTATCCATGGATTGAAGCCATGTCATCGTCGTACATGTGGCTTGAAGAGATAAGGCTGAAGAGGATGGTGGTGAGCGACGAGTGCTTGGAGCTTATAGCCAAGTCGTTTAAGAATTTTAAGGTTCTTGTTCTTTCTTCCTGTGATGGCTTCTCCACCGATGGTCTCGCTGCTATCGCTTCCACTTGCAGGTGATTCTTGTTCTCTCTTTTGTCTTGTGTTGTTACCTTTAGGAAATAGCTCTGAATTAAGAACTGTTCGATTTGATTTGTGAAATTCATTCATCTACGTTACTCTGGTCTTTGGTTTGGGTCAAGATTGTGCGTATCTAATAGAAGATGTTTCTGAAGACTCTTAATTAAGAGCCTCTCTTCAGCTTTATATGACGGTGGTATTTTTCTCTTTATTCCTTTGGATTATTCGCTCTCTCTAATGAATCTCCTGAGGTGGGAAATCTAGTCAATTTTTTTGCGATATATGTGTGTGTTGTGTTTCCTTTTCTTTTACTTTTACTTTTACTTTTCTGGGGCTACTTTTTTTTTTTTTTTTACCTTGTTAGGAAACTTAGATCTCTTTTTGGATTCCTCCCTTTAGTTCTGTTTTAGCATCTCTGATAATGCTTCCATGTGACAAATTTAGCTCTCTTCTACATTGCATCTAATATATACAACTGCTATTAGTTATTTAACGAGTGTATCTATGTATGCACATGAGGTCCCTGTTGTTGCAATTTTAATGGTCCCCAAGTTCTGTGATGTGGCAAATCAATTTAATTACATGATTCTTTTTTTTTTATGCAGGAATCTTAAAGAGCTTGATTTGCGGGAGAGTGATGTTGATGATGTTAGTGGCCACTGGCTTAGCCATTTCCCTGATACATATACTTCTTTGGTGTCGCTTAATATCTCTTGCTTAGCATCTGAGGTCAGTTTCTCTGCTCTGGAAAGGCTCGTCACTAGGTGTCCCAATCTCAAGTCTCTCAAGCTTAACCGTGCTGTGCCTCTTGAGAAACTGGCTACTTTACTACAACGAGCTCCTCAGTTAGAGGAATTGGGCACTGGTGGGTACACTGCTGAATTGCGACCAGATGTTTACTCTGCTTTGTCTGTGGCGCTTTCTGGCTGCAAGGACTTGAAGTGCTTATCTGGATTTTGGGATGCTGTTCCTGCCTATCTTCCAGCTGTTTATTCTCTTTGCAGTCGCCTCACTACTTTGAATTTGAGTTATGCAACTGTCCAGAGCTATGATCTTGTCAAGCTTCTTAGCCAATGTCCTAAACTGCAGCGCCTCTGGGTGAGTCCTTTTTAACATACATTATTTAACACACAAGTTTGGAAATTTAGGTCATTTTGGCTTATGCTTATAGTTTTCTTTAATGCTTTCAATGATTTAGTTTGTAATGGCAACCGAAAAATATGTATCAAAGCCTCTTTTCTTTTGTAACTGTGGTATGGCTTATTGACAACAGGTGCTTGACTACATCGAGGATGCTGGTCTAGAGGTGCTTGCTTCAACCTGCAAGGACCTACGCGAGTTAAGAGTGTTTCCGTCTGAGCCTTTTGTCATGGAACCAAACGTGGCATTAACCGAACAGGGGCTTGTCTCCGTCTCCATGGGCTGTCCAAAACTCGAGTCAGTTCTCTACTTTTGCCGTCAAATGACCAATGCTGCATTGGTAACCATTGCTAGGAACCGTCCCAACATGACTCGCTTCCGTTTGTGCATCATTGAGCCGAAAGCCCCCGACTATCTGACTTTAGAGCCTCTGGATGTTGGATTTGGAGCCATAGTAGAGCATTGCAAAGATCTCCGTCGCCTCTCTTTATCAGGCCTCTTGACAGACAAGGTTTTTGAATACATTGGGACATATGCCAAGAAGATGGAAATGCTCTCGGTGGCGTTTGCAGGAGACAGTGACTTGGGCATGCATCATGTTTTGTCAGGGTGCGATAGCCTGAGGAAACTAGAGATAAGGGACTGCCCGTTTGGAGACAAGGCGCTTTTGGCCAATGCTTCAAAGCTGGAGACAATGCGATCCCTTTGGATGTCTTCTTGTTCCGTGAGTTTTGGAGCCTGCAAGTTACTAGGACAGAAGATGCCAAAGCTCAATGTGGAAGTCATCGATGAACGGGGTCCACCAGACTCAAGACCCGAGAGCTGCCCTGTTGAGAGAGTGTTTATATACAGAACAGTGGCTGGTCCTCGGTTTGACATGCCTGGCTTCGTCTGGAACATGGACCAAGACTCAACAATGAGGTTTTCCAGGGAAATCATCACTACTAACGGATTATAAGACAAAATAAACGAGGTACATTTTTCATTAATCCTTGTTCATCATCCCGTATAATCTCGTTCCGATTTAGGAACATGAGAGAGAGCTCGGTCGCCAATAATTTAACCATCAAGCCCATGAGCAATGAATAAGTGGAGAGAGAGAGAGAAAGAGATCGAAGAGACCCTTTGCTTTTTTAATTTATGTAAGAATTTTTTATTGCTGTATGTTTGTTTGTCTACTTACTGAGAGTGGGAGAGATCCTGGTGGGGTATTTTTCTTAAGAGGATAAGAGATTTTTATAAGACAATGTCAAAAATGTAACTGCTCTACTTTGTTTGGACTCTTTTATCCTTTTAAATGTTTCATATCTCTCTTTATCTTTGTCATTTCCTTTGTCCGCTGAGAGAAATGTGTGTGCCCAAGATATTTGAGATAAAGAAACCACACGACACGAGGCTAGTGCCATAGGCGGCCGTGGCCGAAAGAACCGGACCAATTTTTGGTTGCTCCATTTCGAAGAGTATTATGTTTGACTGTGAACTACATGACTCATTAGATCAAATCTGATGTAAGGTGTAACTGTTGTCTTTCAATATTGAAATACCATTTTTGATTAACACGGTGAAACCTTGTACTACTTGACATAAAATACTTACGCCTGAGTATAATATTTGTCATTTCATTTCATAACGCCATATTCTTCTCTTTTGATCTTGTTATGTCCTCTCATTTGAGTTTAATAAAAGAAAAATTACAAAATTATGCTAATGTGAATTGTTTAGTTCTCATGATTTGAGTCTATTTCAAGAACTGGATCTTGTGGAGTTGAGATTCTACGAGTGTTGTATGAACCACAATGCCCGCACTTGTGTCCCAAAATGTGGAACATTGCTTTGCTCCCTTTGTTGCAGTCGTTGCAAAGTATTGAAACCTGCAGACAGTTTCTTGGTCGAATGTAAAATAATGAACACAAGGAAATCAAACCATGAGGTGGCAAAACGTTGGATGTATAGACATTATTACCTCAAACTTATACTCAACGGGCATCTCTGTTGTGCTTATCTGTAAAGAGAATGTTGGTTGGTATATTTACCTCACTGAATACATCAAATCCAAAATTTGATTGTTACCTCGAGATCTAGTATTTGCCACGAAGTAGACATATCCACCATTGACTTGGAACAAATGGGGCACCGATACCTGAGAGAGAGAGAGAGTATGTATATTATTAAGAAAAATAAAAACCTATATTGATACTGTGAGGAACAAATTGGATCGAAGGAGAAGTTCCACTGAGATAATTACTGATTATTATTGATCATTCCGCTGAAGCAATCCATATGCATAGTATGCCCACAACTCATCACATGTGCAGCTTTTACCGAATCAAATAGATACTGCCAGGTTGAGTAATTTATAAAAGTTAAAATGCAATATGATGTTTTGAATCTAATTAGTAGTTAGCGATATGCAACACAATAGACAATCTAGAATTAATTCAATTCGGACAAACCTCGCAACAGACAGGACAAGAGTTCTTTGTGGAGTTCTCAATGCACGAGTGTTTATCGCGCAAGCCCACTGAATAACAAGCTCCTGCAATATTTTACATGATAATTGAAACAAGTGTAAACTCACAAATACGCAGACAAGATTCTATATTAGCAGAAACGTATTTTGTAACCATTAAACTAGATGTAGACTATTACAGATCTGATACTGAGCTAGGATGGATCGAACATGTATGTGCAACGTCAAATTAAAAAATATCCTACTTTACCAAGAAGTAACCCTACATTATTACAAATGTCAGTTGTGGAATAGATACTAATGTTCCTAGAGAACAGTTGATGGAGACAATTCGCAATATCACACACCACCACCAATGTATTTGGAACTTGCTTTTAAAGAAAGAAGCAAAACAGAATCCAACAAATGCAAGTTGATAAAGGTATATATAACTACATACCACAGTTCTGGCAATGAAAGAACTTGTCACGCCCACCAACTCTGAAAATTAATAATACCTCAAGATTAAGTCATGAGTTTTAAAGTAAACATGTGGCACAAGTTTCTCAATATCTCTAAAAGACCTCACCTACAAATACCACAATCATCACAGTGAAATTGTTCTTTTGAGGTCTGCGAACATAACAGGGGCCATATTACTACAGTTAGTGTGAGGTCATAGCATTTGAAAGAAAACATGTAGATAGATAGAAAGAAAGGAGACAAAGAGCTCACATCATCGTCAAAAAATTTGCAAATATTGCAAAAGTACTCCCCCATAGAGACACCGCAATTGGAGCAGAATTGAGCAACCTAAAGATTTGTATTTTAGGATGATAATATCACAGATAATGAATAATACAAAAAAAAAAATCAATCTATTAGTACCTCTTGCTCAGTTTCACATATTGAACAAACAACCTAAGAAAGAAAGAAAGAGAAACACAGATCATTTTTTTTTTAGAATAGAGCCGAATCCAAATTGAGTTTTCTACTACGCTTAAAAAGGAGATTGAAACACAACAAAGAATGAGGATTCAAATTCAATCAAACCTGTATGACGTTTTGGCGGACCAAATCATGTCGTTCTTTAGGGTCAGGTAAAGAATTCTGAAACAAACAAACAAGAAACAACCATGTTCGTTGAGAGATAGAGCAACACACACCACCTCCAATACAAACCAAACAAACAAAAACAAAAAAAGTCCCAGACAAAATTAAGAGGAGGACAAAGACAAACAGCTGATTCGTTATGGCAATGGCGGCATGGGAAGATGAGATTGCAGCAAGGAGCTCTGATTTTACATCGTCTCTTGTAATGTTCGCATCTGATTGAAACAATTAATGAAATTAGAGATTACTAAAAAACAAAAAAAAAAACAGGAATCAGAGAAGATTCCGAGAAAAATCAATAAAACAATATGGAATCTTCTGGGGGGGGGAAATAACCCGAATTGGAATTTGCCGAAGTCTTTGTCTCTGGGAATGGTTGGAGCAGTAGAAGAATCCATCGAGTCTTCTTCTTGGTGCAGACTAGCACTAGCACCCATCATCAGTCAGATTCACAGGATTAGGATTTAGGGGGTTGCCACCCAACCTAATTTAATTACAGAATCGGACTAAAGTTTTTGATATACACGTGTAATGATCTTTACTTGGATGTTCCCTCTTCCTTCCCGAACCGGCGGTTTATTACTAATCCGGTTGGTTTATTTTTCTTTTTCTTTTTAAACAAAAAAAAGTAAACCCCCCTATATATGGCCTAGTTAAGTAAGTATTAAGTACTGTATTATAGCTAGCCTAAGTGTTTTGGGTGATTAACGTTGTTGGCATGATATATCGAATCACTGAATTATCAAAAGTTAACTACTCCCTCCGTTTTTTATTACTTGTCGTTTAACGTTGTTTCACACAGATTAAAAAAATCATTAAATTTTCTGTTTTATCCCTTTTTAATATATTTTCTAATTTTTTTATTGGTCAAAACATTAATAAAATTGAATAGAATTGAAATTTTTATCAAACATTTGCATTGGAAATCTAAAACGACAAGTATTGTGAAACAAAAATTTATCTCTAGAATGACAAGTAATAAAAAACAGAGGGAGTAGTAGACACCACCGTCCATGGGACGTTTAAAATTAAGAAGATTGGTAAGTTAGTGAATATGAAAGATCGTGGATGTTGAGAGAGTGAGAGATATGAAGAGAGGAATGAAGGGTATGCTTTTCCCACGCGCTAGCCGTCCGAGAATATATTGGATCCCAACAAAGACAGAAGTGAAGGTAGTTGTTACACGTCCCAAACAACTCGGAAGTTAACTAAAGCTATTCCACACATCTTGCAAAGCCCCTCTCTCTTTTCCTTTTTCTCCCACCAATCATCTCTATTCTTTCACTTTCAAGTGTATGCATGACTTAATGCTGTTTTTTTTTTTAATCGATATATTACATATATATAGGACTTCTTAATTAGTAGTTTAGAACGAATTATTGACGAGATCAAAGGAAACATAAAAAAAAATGCTGAAAAGAGAATTTTGTGCTTTGTTATCGTGATATAAAGTGAGAGCATTGAGAATCAAAGTTCCTAAATATAATAACTAGATTCAGTCATACATTACATATTTCTCACGGGTTTCGTTTGTAGTTTATGAGAGATCATGAATAATTCAGATTCTGTTGAGATTTTTCATATATGCCTGACTGACCTCTCAACTTCATATTCTATATATCGAGTCATTGAGAGAGATGAAAAAACGTTATTGGTTTATAATTATTATACTTGTATATATGACAATATTCAATAGACATATTTCGTCTGCTCAGAGATAATAATACTAATTTAGTAGACCAAAAAATAAAAGGAGCTAGTAACAATTAATAATACAATACTAACAAAAATCAAGAAAATAACCACAGTCTTTACTTTTAGACGTTCTTTTCTCTTCTTTGGATATTTACATTCTGTTCACTAGCTACCTTTTAAAACAAATATCTTCCAATCAATATAATACATCCTTCCTAAATATACATGTATCGTTATTTCTTGTTAGTAATTTCAAAATGTCTTCATGTTTTATCATGTGATAAATTAATTAGTCTGATATCATTTTCAACGACCTCCAAAATAATGTCATTAAAATCATTCAGAGAAAATGTGACTGGCTAATATTATTGGGAATGCAAAAGTTAGAAGGAAACACAATACATAATCAACATATATATATATATAGGATCAATAATTTTTCCAATAAAATAGATAAAACACATCAGTACATCCACTGATTAGTTGAGCTGGAAATACAAAGCTATCTAATTGATTTCTTAGGCATACTTAAGCTAGACAAAATATGAAAACTAGCTATATATAAATAAGAACCTGATACACATTTACGTGTGATCTTCCCATCGTTATTCTCACTATCCAGTTCACATATACTAAATATATATAAATATTGGTTGAGCATATATATATATATATCCATTGTTTTTCTAGTTGTGAAATGACTGATAGGGCTTGATCAAAGGAACGAGAGAGCCACTTAGGTGAAGCGACATGACATCGTTGGTCGAACCCACGAGCTTGCCACTTACAAAGACGGCAGGAACGGCGTTGGCGCAGCCAAGGCGGACTAAGGCCTTTTCGATCTCACGGCAGTCAGGATCGTTGTCGATCTCGTGGATAGTTGGTTGAACCCTAAGATCACGGAAAAGGATTTGCACGGCGTAGCAGAGACAACATGAGCTTTTGGTGAAGATCACAACTCCTTTCTCTGACGACATTCTCATCACCTTGTCCATGATCAGATCCTGATCCGAGGGCTAAGGACGATCGAAAAACTATATATCTCTAGGTATGTATAGCTTTGATGTATGTTTTTCTTTCGTTAGAAACTCGATGATCTGCTTGGGCTATTTATAGGAAGGCAAGTAGTGCAAGTCTTTGGACTGGTCTTTTTTTCTTTAAACAGGAAATAATTTAATTTTTAAAAAATAAAAATTCAGATTCCCTTTGAAGAATTAAAGCGGCTTTGCGAGAAAAAGACCATTTGTTAATGTTCTGTTTTGGCTGAACAAGTTGTAATATATATGATTTCATTTTTTTATATTGCATAATATCGAAGAATTGGTACGATAACAGTAAATTAAGCATACGATTCGGGGGGTTATACATTGTAACGATTTCGAATCTTTGTGTCAGATAGATGAACAGTGTCGCATTACTGAATCTCATGGCAAGTGAGTGAGCGCTACGCGTGTGTTTTCGTAAAAATGCTTTGCACATATGGGCCGTATATTGTATATGATTGTATGTCATGTCCTACACTTTTTATGACAAATAAAGATATATTAAGATCAGCTGTAGTTAATCACGCAGCAATGAAATTAGGTAAGTTTGTTTTGATCTTGTCGACTATACATAATTTTGAAGAGACCGACGAAAAGCTTATATAGCAAAGGGCAAAGGCATGTCTCTGTCCCTTAAATTATATAGCTTTCGTCGACATGAACGTCAATTAACGGACACGACAAACTAGGAGTGGAGTTTTTTCTTTTATTCGCTTGATATATATATTGTGTCACTACAAAAATTACTTGTGATTTAACCTTAAACTAACAACATGCATCATGTAAAATGCCAAAATTGTACTTGGTGTTGATAAGCATGATATTCTATTATATTTTTTTAAAGAATTAATCCATCCATTTATTTACAAAAAAAAAAGAATTAATCCATCTTTTAACATTTGTATTTACATTACTACTTTGTTTAATTTCTCTAATTAATAAATATTTTCCTATGACCATGATTATTTACCTTTGATATATATTCGTCAATAACAAATTTACCTTTGATTTAACCTTAAACTAACAACATCATGTAAAGTGCCAAAGTTGTACTTTCTCTCGTTTTTAAACAATTTGGTTGACCGGTGTTGGTGTTGAACTGTTGATTAGCCGGATGATATTCTATTTTTTTCAAGAATTAATCTATCTCTTAATATTCATATTTACATTACTACTTCGTTTCTTTAATTAATAAATACTAGATTAAGACCCGTGCTAAAGCACGAGTTAAAATTTATTTTATTTATATTGTAATTTTTATATTAAATATAATTTATTTGATTGTTTTTAAATTTTTTTTAGTAAAACGTTATGCAGTAAAATCATATGCTAAATATGATGGCTTGAAAAAGACACCTATTTTATAAGTTTTATATTGTTAATGATTCTAAATTAGTACCCGTGCTATAACACTGGTTAAATTTTATTTTATACAAATTTTTGTATATTTTATATTTTAAAATAAAAATATAATATGTTGTATTAGTTTATGTATGTGGAGTTATTTCAACAATGTATATTCTACATCATGATTTGAATGTCATTATAAGACATAATTTTGTAAATTTAGTTTTTAAACAGCAAGTTATTATATTATGAGTAATTTAATATATTGTTATACTTTTTGTTTTAATATACTTGGTTTCTTGAAATTCTTTCATATTATAGTGACATATTATTGACATTGCTATAACAAATCAATTATAGTGTTTATAGTTTCTAACTTTTATATCAAGTTTCAATACTTTAAAAATATTTTGAAATAAATTATTTAAAGTTAATTATATTATATAAATTATAAAATTCAACAAAACAATATGAAATTGAATTTAAATATTCAAATTTTTACCTGTTACTTTGTAAAATTTTTAATTCAATAGATATTAATTTTAAATAATAATATTACTAAAGCTTGAATATTTTATAGATTGAACAATTTATATTTGTTTTTAAAAATTCAACTTATGGTATATCCGGAAATCAAACTATTTTTAAATTTTAATAAATAATATGATTTTTTATTGTTTCACAAAATAGACACATATATAAAAATGAGAGGTGAAGTATAATGATAATTAACAAATTAATATGTTAAGTTAGATATCAAAATTTTTTAATATAAAAAAATAATTTAATATGGTAAGTTAGATGATATCATTGTGGAAAAAAAAAAGTTAGATGATATCAAATGATCTCTTTAAGATTTTTGGAAATAAATTAAAGTTGCACCCACTATTTAAATTGTAACCAACTAATCTATTACTNTTATGCAGTAAAATCATATGCTAAATATGATGGCTTGAAAAAGACACCTATTTTATAAGTTTTATATTGTTAATGATTCTAAATTAGTACCCGTGCTATAACACTGGTTAAATTTTATTTTATACAAATTTTTGTATATTTTATATTTTAAAATAAAAATATAATATGTTGTATTAGTTTATGTATGTGGNTATGGGCCGTATATTGTATATGATTGTATGTCATGTCCTACACTTTTTATGACAAATAAAGATATATTAAGATCAGCTGTAGTTAATCACGCAGCAATGAAATTAGGTAAGTTTGTTTTGATCTTGTCGACTATACATAATTTTGAAGAGACCGACGAAAAGCTTATATAGCAAAGGGCAAAGGCATGTCTCTGTCCCTTAAATTATATAGCTTTCGTCGACATGAACGTCAATTAACGGACACGACAAACTAGGAGTGGAGTTTTTTCTTTTATTCGCTTGATATATATATTGTGTCACTACAAAAATTACTTGTGATTTAACCTTAAACTAACAACATGCATCATGTAAAATGCCAAAATTGTACTTGGTGTTGATAAGCATGATATTCTATTATATTTTTTTAAAGAATTAATCCATCCATTTATTTACAAAAAAAAAAGAATTAATCCATCTTTTAACATTTGTATTTACATTACTACTTTGTTTAATTTCTCTAATTAATAAATATTTTCCTATGACCATGATTATTTACCTTTGATATATATTCGTCAATAACAAATTTACCTTTGATTTAACCTTAAACTAACAACATCATGTAAAGTGCCAAAGTTGTACTTTCTCTCGTTTTTAAACAATTTGGTTGACCGGTGTTGGTGTTGAACTGTTGATTAGCCGGATGATATTCTATTTTTTTCAAGAATTAATCTATCTCTTAATATTCATATTTACATTACTACTTCGTTTCTTTAATTAATAAATACTAGATTAAGACCCGTGCTAAAGCACGAGTTAAAATTTATTTTATTTATATTGTAATTTTTATATTAAATATAATTTATTTGATTGTTTTTAAATTTTTTTTAGTAAAACGTTATGCAGTAAAATCATATGCTAAATATGATGGCTTGAAAAAGACACCTATTTTATAAGTTTTATATTGTTAATGATTCTAAATTAGTACCCGTGCTATAACACTGGTTAAATTTTATTTTATACAAATTTTTGTATATTTTATATTTTAAAATAAAAATATAATATGTTGTATTAGTTTATGTATGTGGAGTTATTTCAACAATGTATATTCTACATCATGATTTGAATGTCATTATAAGACATAATTTTGTAAATTTAGTTTTTAAACAGCAAGTTATTATATTATGAGTAATTTAATATATTGTTATACTTTTTGTTTTAATATACTTGGTTTCTTGAAATTCTTTCATATTATAGTGACATATTATTGACATTGCTATAACAAATCAATTATAGTGTTTATAGTTTCTAACTTTTATATCAAGTTTCAATACTTTAAAAATATTTTGAAATAAATTATTTAAAGTTAATTATATTATATAAATTATAAAATTCAACAAAACAATATGAAATTGAATTTAAATATTCAAATTTTTACCTGTTACTTTGTAAAATTTTTAATTCAATAGATATTAATTTTAAATAATAATATTACTAAAGCTTGAATATTTTATAGATTGAACAATTTATATTTGTTTTTAAAAATTCAACTTATGGTATATCCGGAAATCAAACTATTTTTAAATTTTAATAAATAATATGATTTTTTATTGTTTCACAAAATAGACACATATATAAAAATGAGAGGTGAAGTATAATGATAATTAACAAATTAATATGTTAAGTTAGATATCAAAATTTTTTAATATAAAAAAATAATTTAATATGGTAAGTTAGATGATATCATTGTGGAAAAAAAAAAGTTAGATGATATCAAATGATCTCTTTAAGATTTTTGGAAATAAATTAAAGTTGCACCCACTATTTAAATTGTAACCAACTAATCTATTACTTATTTGTAATCAACTTATTAAAATTATATAGTCTACAAAACAATGTTGTGTAATTCCATTTTATTATAAAGGGATGTTCTTGTGACATTCATATTTACATTACTATTTCGTTTCTCTAATTAATAAATATGTTCTTGTGATTATCGTTCAGTCTTTTTTACAAAAAATTGATCTGATTAGATATACCGATCGACAAATAATAGACACCATTGTAAAGCCAAATTACTGCGAAACTATGTGGGGTTGTCAATATATAAACGCCAGATTCCTCCGAGACCTCATTAATTATAGCTCAGTGATTGAATCCTTAGGCGAAAAAAGAAGAATGAATAGCCAAAACGGGATTCGAACTTTCGGTAATCGATCATATATATCTATCAACTACATGTAATACNTTTCATATTATAGTGACATATTATTGACATTGCTATAACAAATCAATTATAGTGTTTATAGTTTCTAACTTTTATATCAAGTTTCAATACTTTAAAAATATTTTGAAATAAATTATTTAAAGTTAATTATATTATATAAATTATAAAATTCAACAAAACAATATGAAATTGAATTTAAATATTCAAATTTTTACCTGTTACTTTGTAAAATTTTTAATTCAATAGATATTAATTTTAAATAATAATATTACTAAAGCTTGAATATTTTATAGATTGAACAATTTATATTTGTTTTTAAAAATTCAACTTATGGTATATCCGGAAATCAAACTATTTTTAAATTTTAATAAATAATATGATTTTTTATTGTTTCACAAAATAGACACATATATAAAAATGAGAGGTGAAGTATAATGATAATTAACAAATTAATATGTTAAGTTAGATATCAAAATTTTTTAATATAAAAAAATAATTTAATATGGTAAGTTAGATGATATCATTGTGGAAAAAAAAAAGTTAGATGATATCAAATGATCTCTTTAAGATTTTTGGAAATAAATTAAAGTTGCACCCACTATTTAAATTGTAACCAACTAATCTATTACTTATTTGTAATCAACTTATTAAAATTATATAGTCTACAAAACAATGTTGTGTAATTCCATTTTATTATAAAGGGATGTTCTTGTGACATTCATATTTACATTACTATTTCGTTTCTCTAATTAATAAATATGTTCTTGTGATTATCGTTCAGTCTTTTTTACAAAAAATTGATCTGATTAGATATACCGATCGACAAATAATAGACACCATTGTAAAGCCAAATTACTGCGAAACTATGTGGGGTTGTCAATATATAAACGCCAGATTCCTCCGAGACCTCATTAATTATAGCTCAGTGATTGAATCCTTAGGCGAAAAAAGAAGAATGAATAGCCAAAACGGGATTCGAACTTTCGGTAATCGATCATATATATCTATCAACTACATGTAATACGTAGTTGAGTATTCCCTTACTTATTGTGCGCCCCTACCACCAACTTGCTTAAAGACTAATATTCGTTGCTCATCACACACTTACACTCATGTTTGATTCTGCTCTTGCCGTCTCTCTACAAGGACGTATCTACATACGTGTAGAACGGTCGTCCAATCGCTGGTATGTATGTATCGTATCATTATTTTGCAAAATGTTTTTTTACGTAATACGTACCCTGACGATATCTTACGTATAGAACAGAATTAACTAACTGCAAAAGTTTGTTTACTTTGTATATGTTTCGTATGTACTCACCAACCAAAATTTTACGATGATTTAAGTGGTCGAAACAAATTTATAGGAGATTTCTATTTATTCATTTATATATATATATATATATATATATATATATCTTGCGTCACCAAATGATGGTTTAATGTGTAAACATTTTTGAAATCGTTCTATCACTCCATAAAATTTGCAATGCAACGTGAATCTTCGCAGACCACATGATTTAGACTTTTAGTTAGCGTTGTTCTATATATGTTCCGATGACTTGTGGGTGGAGCTTTTGAAGTGTATGAGATTCTCTCTTTTTTTCGATTCACCAAAGATAAGGGATCCTATAGTACTCACATACGTGTATGATTCGTTCTTGATAATCATCCTTTGTCTTGTCACGTCGTCGATCTATCAAATTATCATCCCGATACTTTGCTATTAGATAAAATATATACTCATTCGTTATAGTACGATAACACTAATCTCCATTCAGTAGTGGTATTTGAGTTTACTCTTTACGTGGAAATCTACACTAATGTTACACTGTGCTTAAAGGTACAACTTGTCTTTTCTTCCGTACAACGTAAGTCAACATACATATATAATATACATCGATACATGTATATAAATTATTATAACATAGAAATCCATGCGAAGGAAGCAAAGCATTTTAATACATCTATGCTCCCTCCCGATTATGTATATATAAATGCGCTTTTAGCACATCGATTAATTATTGACAGTGCATACATATACATATATAGATAGATGTATACATACATGCACGATAATCGGAAGCTATAACCATATGGCCTTAGCGTCTTTAAGCATCTGCTTGAGCGAGCCGTCGACGTGGAACGAGATGATGTCTTTGGCTGATCCGATGTACCTTCCTCCAACGAAAACAGCTGGAACCGCCGGGTTTGATGAGCCGAGGGCACGTAGAGCGCGCTCCATTTCACGGCCTTCAGGGTCTTTGTCGAGCTCGTGGATCGCCGGACTAGCTCCTAGTTCGTAGAATAGCGTCTTAATGCTATGGCACATACAACATGAGCTCTTTGTGAATATCACCGCCGCTTTCTTCGACGACAAATCTCTTATTCTCTCCATTTGCGATGATCAAGAAAAGTTGGTTATCAAGTGTTGTTTTCTGTGATGAGAAAAGCTTAGGTTGTGTTGAACATATGCTTGGATCAGCCGTTATTTATAATGGTTATTGTGGAAGATTTTGGATTATTTTATTTTGGGCTTTTCTTTCGATAATAAAAGATATAATGGATAAAAATATAAATATACCCCACACTAAAATATATTGTAATCGAAGCACCCCCACAAACAAAAATTTCCTAGAAAGAGGCTAAGTTCTTTGTGATATAATTTTGGATAAGAAAAAATGCTTACCCTTATGATTTCGGTGATGGAGACACTTGTTCCTATTTAGTTATTTTTTTTGGATCATTTTTAATGAAATTATTCTTACAATGGACTTATATATAGTAAGATGGGACTAATTAAAGTTATAATCTCACAATATATATTATATCAAAAACTAATAGAAAGACGAGTTATATCATTTTCGGTCCATGGCTGTCTTTGGCAGTAGCATCACGTACCCAAAACATTTATATGTTATTCCTTTTTTTATATAGTGGAAACGTGGAAGGTTAATAATTTGCTGTAATGTGGCATGAACAAAAAGGAGATAGTTGATGCGTTTTGTTAATAAATATAATGTCATTAACATATTTAATTGTACCTATAATATAAAGTCTAATTACCTGAAAAAGATAAAGCCATTACTAGACAAAATCATCTCGTATATGTTGGCACTAAACGTGGACGACAAAAATCTATATGCAATAATAATTGGTAGATAGATGCATGAATTTCGTAATAGGATTAAATATATATTATTATGATTACTAAAGCCTAAAAATGTCTATACACTATGTTTCCAATATATAATTGTTACGTTTAAAATTAAATTTTTGAAGTGTATGCAAAGAGAAAAGAAAAAAAGAGCAGAGATTTGGTGGTGAGTGGTGACTGTTGCGTCATCTTTGACATGGAGAAAAATCTGAGATAAGAAGTTTATCCAAATCTGACCCCACTCCACAAATCATACATATGTATAATATCTGTGCGTGAGTAATAAGGAATAAATAATTTGACAATGTATAACAAAAAAGTTATATATATTCCAGTACATAAATGATATATATGTAAATGTGTGTGTGTAAATGAAGATACTAGCCTATCCATGTGTCGCCTACTTGTTTTGTTTCACTGTAACCCATTTAGACACATATTCCTTCTTTCTCATATACTGAAATCGACTATTTTATTGAAATTATTGGGTTGACATTTATGAAAAGAACCTTTTACGTTCATTGTTGTACAGTAAACAGTCAAACCATCGGTTCGAAAATCATATGTTTGCCAATCCAATGCGATCCTATTACTATTGGGTTTGATAGATATATATAACCCATAATAAGATGGCAAACACATTTTGTTCTTGCCAAATAAGAGTTGCCCTTTCCTAGCGTTTTATGGCCAAATATGCTTAGGCAACCAAAACAACAGTTTAAGTTTTAAGACACTCACTCTCCTCCACTAGGCCATCCGAGAATCGATCTTCAGACAAAACATATGAACATTTTTCGTATTTAAATTTATTTTAGTCTTATTTTAATTTACTATAAATATAAATCATTATTCTTATAAATATCCTCGCCTATGTAAATATAGTAGGTTAGATTTTAATATTTCCAGTTGTCGGTTAATTAAAACTACGTGGCTCCTCATGCAAGTTTTTGATATTTTGTTATTTTAGGTCACGCCCACATCTCGACCGTCCGTATGGATTCGTTTTATCGATTGATTCTTTTTAACTTTTATCCTTTTTTTTTTTTTGTAAATAACCAAAAGCGTTGACAGAATAACATATCGTCGTCACTACTTGCCAAGATTTTAGGTTCCAAACTGATTCGATAACACACGATAAATAATGATATTTTTTCTTTTTTTTTTTAGAAAATTCTATAAACCTTCTCACCGACAAAGAGGGTTCTGTGGATTAAGAAAGCCCACAAGGCTCGCTTTGATAAGGCCTTTGGACCCATACTTTACGTCCATCATTAACATTAGCCCATTTTCTTTTTCTTGTTCTTTTAGTTTTAATGCTTTTGTCGCCTGAGAACCGTAAACCCTAAATTACACTAAGCTTCTCGATTCTTCCCTCTCCTACGATCAAAAAAGGTATGAACTTGGAACCTTTCTCTCGCGTCCTCACTGTTTGATAATTTATCCTTTTTAATTCAACGCGCGCTCTAGCTTTTCTCTAATATATAGAATGACATAAAGTTTGGTTTTTTGTTTGGTTCTGGGTTATGTTCTTCTAGTGTTAGGTCTCAGTGAATTTGGTGGAATAATTCTTTAAGTAGGGATGGTTTGGTCTTGTTTCTAGAGCTATTGTGTCCTTTGGATTGAATTTGTCTGCAGGTCTAAACCAAATTGGGTTTGCGGGGTTGTTTGTCACTTGTTCACTTGCTCTTCTCTGAAAGTTCTTGGTATCTCTCTTATCTTGACATTGTAGCTTGTTTATATCTATAGGCTTCTCATATGGCAGACAGTAATACATCTGGAGATAATGTATCCGAAGAGACCTCCTTGGATGCTTCACATGAAACTGTTGATGAGATGCTTGCTCGGCACAGGTAGCTTTGTTTGGATAATTGACAATGCTTCTTGCTTTTTTCAAGTTTATATTATTAAACAATATGAGTGATTGATGCTAAGTTTTGATGTTTTGTCTATTGCAGGCAAGAGATAAAACAACTACAGAACAAGGAGACAGAGTTGAAAAAGGCAGCTGCTAAAGGAAGCAAAGCTGAACAAAAGGCTAAGAAGAAGCAAGTCGAAGAAGACATCTCGAAACTCTCGACAAAGCTCAAGGAGAAACAGTTGAAAGAGCTCGGCTCACAAGGTTTTAGCAGCGGCAGCAGCAGCAAGAGCATTGCCAAGGACGAAACTAGTGAGAAAAAAGGAGACATGGACACTCTAGTGAGAGCTATAGCCGGAGTCTCAGTCACTACTGCTCAGCAAGAGCACTCAAAGCCCAGCAAGAGCGTGAAGAGGCGCGAGAAACGGGCTAAGGAAGAAGCAGACAGAGAGCAGAGAATCAAAGAGGAGCAAAGCAATGTGACTAGTGATCGTATGATTGAGAACCAAAAGCTTGAGAAGAAGCTTAAACCATTGGGACTAACGATCAGTGAGATAAAACCAGACGGGCATTGCCTTTACCGTGCTGTTGAGAATCAGCTTGCCACTCGCTCAGGCGGTGCATCTCCCTACTCATACCAGAAGCTAAGAGAAATGGCTGCTTCCTACATGAGAGAGCACAAACCAGATTTTCTCCCGTTTTTCTCGTCAGAAGCTGTGTCTGAGTCTGAGGGATCTGCTGAAGAGCGGTTTGAGAAATACTGCATAGAAGTCGAGTCAACCGCGGCTTGGGGAGGTCAACTGGAGCTTGGAGCGTTAACACATTGTTTGAGGAAACACATAATGGTGTTTTCCGGATCGTTTCCAGATGTTGTAATGGGCAAAGAGTATAAATCCAGTGATGACTCGAGTCTGATGTTATCGTATCACAGGCATGCTTTTGGTCTCGGAGAGCATTACAACTCCGTCGTGCCCATCCCCAACATCACCGGATGATGATCGACTTTATCTCAAGCTTTTAAGAAAAGTACTTTTGTATCAAAATTCTTTCTTCGTTAAGTGTTTGTTGGATTTGAGAAAAACAATCTGTAACTTGAATTTTTCCTTTGGTACAAGGGCGAAGCATAATCTATTATCTTCTATACAGTTACAGGTTTTTTCAATTACGTAGGTACGGAGAAAATGACACTGAAGAAAAACATATGACCTTTGAACAATTTTGCGAGCCAATTGTTGGCAGACAGTTCTAGAGATCTAAAAGGGGGGGAATATAAGGTACACACAAGTTGTTCCTTCGGAATCTTTGGGATTTTATCACTGCAAGAAGAAAATCAAGAAAACAAAAGATGAAGAATCTATGCTTATTATCACCCATAAATTTTGCTATTTCAATCATGGTGAAAAAATGGACACATGGCCTTATCACGAATCTGCCAAAGATTCTTTCATTTCTGTAGATTTCCAAATCTGGTGTCAGAATCATGCTTTCAAAACGCAATGAACAACAACAAAGACTCTTGAGAGTTACTTAACCAACTCTCACATTTTAGATAAGTTGTGTGATTCAAACTTGAAAAAATGGTTATCACAATAAAGTTAAAAAGCAAGAACTGTGTTTGATAAATCACTTACTTGCTCTCTAGACTCCAGGTCATACTAGCAGAAAAGCAGCTCAAAGACGAGCTTTTTTCTTGCTTTCCGTTTCTTTAGAGCCTGAAACTTGTGGGGAATCTATTGTTGCTTGAAAAGATAGGCATCTAACTGGATAAACCATAATCCAATCTCCACCTCAGTGGATGCATCAAAAGCAAAAAGATATTGCAAAAAAAAAAAAAAAAGCACTATAGATTGTACATGATCACACTGTTGCATACCTCCCCTGGATCCGTGGATCGTGGATCATTACAAACCATATGGCAAGGATATTTCCGTAATTAGAAAAAAGATTACATGAACTGTATATGCAACTTGGTCCTGATATCAAAATCGAAAGAATCTAAGTTCATGCAGTTTTTAGAGAACGCCAAAGGACACATCACTAGTAAGGAAGTAAAGTAGTGACAAAGATCTGATTCATGCAATCTTACCACCCTCTACATATCCAACTCTATAAATAGGCTTACTTTGTAATAACATCAAAGCAAAAAAAAACAAACATAAAGATCCTTTTAGTTCTCTCTCACACACACAGTCACACTAAGTCCTTACATTTGTATCACCATTACTATACATCAAAATGGAAAGCGTTAAAAGTTTAGTTGCAGACAAACCAGTGGTGATCTTCAGCAAAAGCTCTTGCTGCATGAGCCACTCAATTCAAACACTGATATCAGGGTTTGGGGCGAAGATGACAGTCTACGAGCTAGATAAATTCTCAAACGGTCAGGAAATCGAGAAGGCATTAGTACAGATGGGGTGTAAGCCCAGTGTACCAGCTGTGTTCATAGGACAACAGTTGATTGGTGGTGCTAACCAGGTAATGACTCTCCAAGTGAAGAACCAACTAGCAGCGTTGCTAAGAAGAGCCGGAGCCATATGGGTATAACAGAAAGACAAGAAAGTTCCAAATGCAAACTAGGATAGAATAAGATGAGAGAGTGATATATAGTTGTTTTTTTGCCTCTTTTTTGTGTTTTTTTCTTTTGGGTCGGGTTTCGAGTTTCTACAATGCACGGATATGTTTTCAACAAGTGCAACTCTGTAGTTACACAACCCTAGTGCTAAGATCAAGAACTTGTATTCTCAGTTACTATACTTGTTATAACAATCTATGTAAAAGCACTTTACGAGGAATAAAAGAGAAAGATTTGCTTTTTCATTGATCTCTCAAGATTGTTCAACAAGATGAAATGCCTTTTTTATTCACCAGCCATTAAAAAAAAAAAGAAACACACAGAAGTAGAGATTTTTACTCACTTCTTCTTCTTCATCTTCACTTATAAATGTAATCTTTTAAAAGGCCATTCGCATGCTCTACCTCGGAATGTCTTCTCCAACTATCAACAGCTCTAGACACTGTAGCTTTCGCCTCTCGAATCTCTTGAGCTGAGAACTTGTGCTCTATGATTCCCAAAGGTCCAGGTTGAAGAACATTGATCACCGTTTCAGCTTCTTTCTCGAGTTGCCTGTTTGTAATATGAAACCTTAGTGTATTTCACCATAATAAATACACACACAAATATAGATCTTTCCTTGTACCCAAGTTGTAATCGAAACGAAAATAAACCTAAATTTCAATTCGACGAGATACACAGATAGAAATCTGATAGTACAACAAGGAAGAGAAGAGAAAACAAATGGAGGAACCTGAAGATCCCGGAGAAGGGTAATGCTCTAGCGATCCTGTAAATCGACATCGTCGCCGGCAAAAAATACGAAATTGAGGACCCGACCACCGACTTAACAGAACCTAAACGGGAGTCGATTACCTCCGGACGTTTCAGAAGTTTTCAGTTTTGACTTTTGAGTCATAGCTTCCATTGGGCCAAGTGAACTAAAAATGAGAATTAATATGGGCCTCAAGGCCCAGTAAACCAAAGGGTTTCTACTGTGGTGGCGAGGATGGGTTAGTACTAGCAGCCAAACACATCTCTCATCATCTAAAAGGCTTATCCGGCAACTCCCGCGCCACTCGTCTTCTTCCACCTCTCTAGAAGAAGAACGATGAATAGCTCGATGACGACGAATCCTACGGGTCGAGCCTTTCTTCATCTTCACTCTTTACCTTTCACTTTGCGTTCGAGGCAGTCACCGGCAGGAGTATGTCTAGCCTTGTGGCCGCCTTCTCCGTCTCGCAGGACTCGGCGACTCGTCTGTATGGCCGTAAGTGATTCTTACTCCGAATGTTCGTTTTTTTTTTTTACAAAGTCTGTTAATTGTTGGATGATTTGTCTGTTTGGGAATTTTAGGAACCTTACCTCATTAGGAAAATGGAGTCTGTTGAGAAGACATGGAAGGAGTTGTCGGTATGTTCTTACACTTCTTGCATTATTGGGTGTGTTTATTTTTTTTTGTTCATCATCTTATGGGTTTGTAGGTGAAACTAGCAGACCCAGATGTTGTTTCGAATCAATCTGAATACCAAAAACTGGCACAGTCCAT
Source organism: Camelina sativa (assembly GCF_000633955.1). Lineage (NCBI taxonomy): Eukaryota > Viridiplantae > Streptophyta > Magnoliopsida > Brassicales > Brassicaceae > Camelina > Camelina sativa. The sequence continues at coordinate 34,631,314 of NC_025689.1, read as the reverse complement.
GTCCGAGCTTGATGAGGTATTTGCATATTCTTTTACTGTTTAAATTTGCAATTTTTTTTTCCTAGGGTTTCTTAAAATTGACTACTTCAATTGTAGGTTGTATCAGTCTTCCAAAGATTCAAGGACTGTGAGAAGCAGTTATTAGAAAGCAAAGGTATCTTCTTCAAGTCTTCTCCTTTATTTTTTCCTTTGCTTTTGATTTTGTTTACCAGGAAGCTTGTTTTGATTGGTCTATTGCTTCAGTTTTGGCGAAAGAGGCTGGGGATGATGAAGATATGGCTGAAATGATAGGAAGTGAAATCGACTCTCTTTCTAAAGAAATTGAGGAGCTTGAAAAACAACTTAAGGTTTATACCCTTTTCCTTCAGCAATCTTAAACTAGGCAATGCTCTATTTGGCAGCTGATTCGGATCCTTAAGTTGTATCATTGTGTTTGCTTGTGTCAGGTGTTACTTCTTCCTTCCGATCCTCTTGATGCCAGAAACATATTGCTCGAAGGTAACTGACTAACTCTATCTTGACAAATAGTATCATTTGTCCAACACTAGCCTTTTTTCTTGTAAAACTGCCTTTTGCTCGCACTTCTCTCCATTGTTATACTTATCTACTTCTGGACAAGTCTGAAATCCTAGTTCCTTCTGCAGTTAGAGCAGGAACTGGTGGCGATGAAGCTGCAATTTGGACTGGTGACCTTGTAGGTACATGCTTTCCTTTATTTGATTTCTTCTGCCACCTCTATCTGATTCTGATGTCTTCTGGTCGGGAATGCTTAGAATTTAAAAGAAATAAAGCGCAATCTGATGGTAGTTCACCATTTTATTTCATAAAAAAAAAAAAACTTTCAAATGTGATTGTTCCTATATTTCATGGCTAAGAGAAGCAAGTACAATAAATGAAAACTTAGAGATTCTACAGTGAATCAATCTACCTTGCATTATTCTTTTGCTTGCAGGTGCGGATGTATCAGAGGTACAGCGAGCGCAGCTCTTGGAAGTATTCAATGGTTTCATGCTCAGAGGTAAGATGCTCTGGTTTTTCTTTTGGCATTTTAAGGAGTGTGTTATAAAAAATTGCCGTAGAGCATAACAACTTAGAGACATTTTACTCACACATACAGCTTTTGATCTTCTTACTTTTATAAGGCTGAACATGGGGGTTGCAAGACGTGTGTGATGGAGATTAAAGGAAATCGTGTCTATAGCAAGCTCAAATATGAATCTGGTGTTCATCGAGTCCAGCGTGTTCCTCAAACAGAAACACAGGGTCGTGTACACACTTCTACAGCAACTGTAGCTATCATGCCAGAGGTAAACTAGCTTTCACATGTTGCATTTTTCTATATGCTGATTGAAACTTGGTAACCAGTACAAAACTGTCATCTCTGCTTTGTTTCTGTTGTTATTATAGGCTGATGAAGTGGAAGTGGTGATTGACCCAAAGGACATTGAGCTTACATCTGCAAGATCTGGCGGCGCTGGAGGTTATGCTAAAGACATTCACTTTCTATTTCTTTAACATTTCACTTGCTAATAATGCTGAAAAGAGGTTTTGGTACAGGGCAAAATGTGAACAAGGTGGAGACGGCTATAGATCTATTCCACAAACCATCAGGTATACGCATTTTCTGTACAGAAGAAAGGACTCAGATTAGGAACAAGGCTCGTGCTTTCCAGCTTCTGCGAGCAAAACTGTAAGCAACATTCAAGGAGCAATCTCTCTGCTCTTCTTCTTCTTCCTCTATCAATTCCCACTTTAGCCTTTTCTTGTTGATACATTATAGTTTTATATATTAGGTATGAAATAAAAGTAAGGGAACAACAAGAGAAGATAAGGAATGAAAGGAAATCTCAGGTCCACTTCATTTTACTATTCCCAGAGTCTATCTAAACTCAAGTTGATCATCGAATATTTATCTTATTCTGTTCTATGTCAATTCTTATGGAAATAGGTTGGGACTGGAGCTCGTTCAGAAAAGATAAGAACATACAATTATAAGGTAATACACGGATTCAGTGCCTTGCTTTAAAACATGATGAATTCTGTTTTGCTTATAATGTCTGAAAATTACAGGACAGTAGAGTGACTGATCATAGGCTAAAGATGAACTTTGCGCTTCCAACATTTCTTGACGGTGCTTTAGAGGACGCAGTGCAGGTCCTAAACCTTAAACTTTTATGTTACCTTTATATTAGTTAATGTGGCGGACCTTAAAGAATGTTTTGTATAATTCTTATTGCAGGCTTGTGCTGCTTTGGAGCAAAAGGAACTCATGGAAGAACTCTCCGAGTCTGTAGCTGCATCTTCTCCTACTTATGGATAAATCCTGAAACTATACTCAAATGAAAACTTTGTACACACATCATAATTAAGATTTTTGTTGATTTATATGTATCCTTACATATGAATGATTCTATGAACAATTAGCTGTACTGGTGGGCATAACTGATTGGACCAAACCCAAACCGAGTTAGACAAACCATTCTAAAAACAAGAATTTGTAAAGTTATTACTTTTGCCGGAAACACTGATTACAAAGGTTCGCCATGCAAGTATCGTAGCCTGATTGACATTAATCTGAAAACTGAAGAGAACTAGCTCATTGGTTGTCTACACAAAACTGTCTTCAAAATGATGACATGAGAAACATTATGATTTTGACAGCATCAATCAAAAACAGATGACAATAATGTCATAATTCACATTAGAAGGAAACCTAAGAGAAACAAAAATAGCTATTCTGTTCTGTCAAGGGCATGGCTGGAGAGCAGAAACCTGCTGAAATTTCCGAACATACTTATCGACGAACACACAATCTTTAATCTTAAGAATCTGGAAATAGTTCAAATCTTCTTTCTTGACAAACCCTTTAGACAAAAGCTCAGAGATGACAACGTTCCTTGGTTTGATTCTCTTCTCCAAGCTCAAACCCAAAAGAAAAGGTTGCATAGCAATGGCACCAGGCGGGAGACCCACATTGTTAATGAGGTAATCCATGGTTCCCGTTATCTTCTCATCCGATATCTTCACACAATTTGGGAATCTCATGAGTGCCGCCACGCAATCATCTTTAGACCAACCAAACTGTTTGTACAGTCCAAACTTGTGTTCCACAGCGAACTCACTAACATGAAAAAAAACCAACATAGCATGAACGAAATACATCTTTTTGGGGTCAAAACCAAAGCCACGAACTCTGTTTAGGACCTCGTTGAACTTTCTCTCGGAGCAGAAGAACACGAGTGGACCATTTTGGACCAGTCTCTTGATGCTTTGGTCCCGGACTCCAAGATCCCGACAGAGGGATAGCCGTGTAGCCAAGTACTTTGCAGTGTCCAATGTGAAAATCCAATACCCACGTCTCAAGCATTTAAGTACATTCTCTTGCTCGCCGAGTATGCTCATGAGGGCATCATAGCAAGGGATCAGCCTATTGGTCAAACTAAGGGACAGCGTTGTGGGACAATTTGAGATCAGTTTTGCAGTATCAGAACTCGATAACCCGATTGAACGGAAAAACATGAGCTTTGGTAAGAGCACAACCTCTGGATTCACTATCAGAATACTTGGGAATGAATTGACAACCCTAATGATCTGCTCATTGGTGAAGCCACTGTTCTTGAGCAGTGTGAGTACAGAGTCTGGTCTTTCTGAAGATGACAACTTAACGAATCTGGACTTTGACTTGGCAGATTCCAATGACAACCCACATGAGTTCACGAGATATGAGACAGTAAACGACTTTAACCATGGTCTCTTCTCTTTGGCGACCTCCTCTGTTTCCCCTTCTGATACTGAACACAGTGTTCTACTACTCAGTAGAAACCTTAGCTTATGAGTGAGAGACTGCGAAACGGACACAGAGTCTCCGGAATTAAACTGACGCGAAGAAGATATCAGACAAAACCGTCGGCAGTATAACAACAAGTTTGACATGATACATAAAAACCCTAAATCCTAAACTTCTCTTCCAAATCTCTCTCTGTAAAATCGAATGTGAGAGCAACAAGCGCCAGGGATTTAGGATTCACCAAAATTATAATAAAATCCTAAAAAAAAAAAAAATAGATCCGTTTTCTAAGCCCAAATGCATTGGTTCTGGAAACAAGGAAAAGAAGAGGCTCACGGAGATGTTGATATTGCCAACAGTAGATTGATCCCGTTAAGAAAAATCTCGCTGGCGTTCGTTAAGCCCAAGTCCTGGCTGGCCTCCGCTTTTAAAATCTTTCGCTGGTGTTTTGGCAAGCTCAGGCCCTTTTGGGAGGAGGAAGAAGATGAATCAGATGATAAGCAAAAATACCATTCTGCCCCTCATTAACGTAAAATGTTTTTACATTTATTTTTCTCGACCAGCACTTATCTCTTTTTATTTGATAGGAACAATTAAGCTGAAAGATACTGTAGTAACGGACAAAGAAAAAAAAGACACATGTGTTAGTGAAGTTGGTGAACGAAGATGTGTTCGAGAGCGTGAAGAGCACGCATTTAACGTGTCTGACTCTTAACTTCGAGAGAAATATCTTTTTGACTTTGATATGAGAATTATTAAATGTGTGGACGAAACTACCCATTTACCGACTCGTCTGCTTTACTATTTTTGGTCCCTTATCCACACGAACGATGGGGTAATTTCGTCAGTTTTTGGTCCTCAAGCTTGAGTCATCCCCACTTGTTGTTACTTGCGATACCTTACCTATCGTGATGAAGCCAAAACTGCTTGATACAATTTACATTATTTTACAAAGACTAAATGATATATTTTACTTAAAATGCGTAGATGCATCATGCATAGGCGATCTTATGTATTATGTGTTATAAGTACGATGTACTTTCAACTTCATAGCACGTGACATTTCCGTATATACCAAAGCTTCGCCCGCTGAGTAGTGCAACCACTTTCTTACGCGTCAAAGGATAAACCTGTTTTGTAGATAGTAGTTTTGTCTCTTTACGTTTTTGTTTGTTTGTTGGCAACCAGGGGCGGATCCACGTTCATTAGAGGGGGTGCAAGTGCACCGGATAGAAATATAAAATGTTTAGTTTATGCATGTTAATTAGTATTGTAAGTAGCTTAGTGGTCATTGATGCACCACATACTAATTGAGATCAAGGGTTCAAATCCCCATGTGATAAGTCACCTCTCTCGTATCATCATCATAATATGAAATTCAGAAGAACCTAATGCTGTGCGTTACTTAACGAGCATTAAATAGCATGTGAGAGATTTGCACATTTTTTCTCGAAGCCATACAGAAATTAAACCATCATAATCACCGAATTAAACCATTAGGTAACACAACTTAACCATTTTTTTTTTATTCGTATGGCAGCAAGCCAGCAACCATTTTCTTGTGCATCTTATTTTCTATAAATAGAGCATGCTATGTAGATATTAATGCTGCATTTTTACATACAAAACTAGATTATGACACCGCGAGGTAAGTTTTTTGTTTTGTTAATGTACTATTTTAATACTAATTTTGTTTATGTACTCTTTTGTTAATTTTAGTGATTTAGTATATAATCCGCGGTATACCGTACATCAATTTTTGTTTAATACAATCTTAATTAAATCAGTTTAATTTGACATATTTTATATTAGTATTGTTGAAATAGTAATGAGGATTTAACCCATATTAAAGTATCATATTAATTATATATTTTTTTAGTATTATTAATTTAATCCTGTCATGTCATATAATCCGTCATTAATATAACTCATTTGTGTTATTCTGAAAATTTAATAGGTTTAAATACTCATAATTTTAGACTTTTTATAAAGTTTAGATATATCAATTATAAATTATAAACTACTTAAAATTCTATAATTTAATATATACGATAAATTTACTATATATGTATGTTGTACATACTTTTTATATCAATTGAGTAATATATGTTTGTTTACAAAAAATCAAATCACATTATATGCAGAAAATATATATTTTTATTAACTTTATGTATTACATGATGATATACTACATTTCTAATTTTAAATAAAAAGAGATGATAGGAGATTTTTTTTTTAATCTGAAATAAATCTTCTAAATATCTATATTAATTTTAAAACATTATATATTTAGATATTTAAAATATTTTAATTGTGTTTGGTTAGTAGAGAGAGTTAACTAAACTTGTATGGATATGAATATAAAAATTTAATGATATTTAATGGTAAATGTTTCCAAAAACATATTTTAATCAAAAACTGCTGAAAAATACTATTATAGATTCTATATACCATAATAATAAATTTAGATTGATAATGATATATTTGAATTTATTTATACGGAGATATATAACGTTATATCACATAAATGCATAGTAAATGGAATATAAAGATGTCAAAATCAATGGGGGAATGTGGGTACATTTACAAGTTTACATGTACTTTATGAAATTTAGACACATAACAAATACAATTTTTGAATTGAACCATAAATATATATCATTAGCTTAACGTACGTATGTTTGATTCCACAACTAAATGAGTCTGACTATATTAGTGAAAAAAATGTGCAAGACAAAATATTAACAGTTAAAAAAATCAAGACACCATCTTTCCACGCGCCTTTGTATAGTTACATATTTCAGACCACTAGCAAAAAGCTAGTACAGATATTTGATCTCATAAACCAAAAAAAAAAATGAAAGTGAAAGATCAGTTTATTTTCCATCATATTATTATTATTATTTTACAATATCATATATTCCCTCTGTTTTATAATATAAGTTGTTTTGGAGTATATTTTTTATTTCATAATATAAGATATTTTTAAATTTTTATTTAGTTTTTTGATTAATTAAATATTTTATATTATTCTCTTTATATTTTATAGTCTTGGTTATGATTGGAAAGTAGACCGTTAGTTTTTAATCTGCGTATTTAGTTAAAACATTTTATATTTTGAAATGAGGTATATTTTAAATATTCTTATACATTTGTTACTTTGATTATGTTTGTTACACGTAGAGAAGAAAAAATGGAAACATAATAAATAAAAATAAATAAAAGAATAGGGAAAAAAATAAACCGCGGCTGCCCTATAACCAAAACCCGGGAGATTCTTCTTACGTTTTCGTTTTTGGTTGGGTTGGGTTGGGTTGGGTTTGGATTAGGGCTGGGGGTTGCTTAATTGATTTTACCCAGCGACAAAGAGAGAGATCGATACTCTCTTTTTTTTTCTTTTTGTGATCCTTTTGGGGGAGAGGCAATTAGAAATAAAATACACACAATTCTGCTTTCATTCGATCCGATTGTTTTTTTTTTTTTCCTTCAATTGAATTCGCCGATACTGCTGTTTAATTGTTTGTTGTTTACATCATAATAATTCTGGGTTTCTTCTACTTTTGTCTGCTGTGTAATTTCGCTTTGATCGGAATTTTAATAAATTCGATCCTTGTTAGAGGTTGTTCGATTTGGGTTTGATTCGTTGATCGGGTGGGATTACACTTTTGTGTTACGTTGTCGTTTTTTTCTCTAGGGAGGAGGATTCGGGTCTGATTTGATTTTTTTTTTTTTGGGGAGGGGCTTTGGGTGATTGCAATGTTACAAAGGGGCTAGGGTTGTTTAACTCTAGGGTTTTCGTTCGAGGTTAAGCTACTTAGATACTTTAATCATGGAGGAGTCTGAACTTGAAGAAGGAGAGGCTTGCTCTTACAATATTACTAACGATTACGGTGGTGGTAGCATAGACCCTGATAGCGATCTCTCTTACATTGTGAGAGACCTTCTTCTTCTTCTTCTCAGCTTATCCTAGGATTTTTATTTTATTAAGAAAACTGGAATTATGAATTGTGCAAGTGTTAATAATAATAATGTTGCAGTGTTTTTCTGTGTTACCTAGTCTAGTCTCTTTGAATTATATTGCATCATCACTTTGACTAGGGATATATACTTGTGTTGTATGTGTATGCAGTTTATATGGTAATTATACTTTGTTTGGTAGTTCCATTATGATTCAATTGTAACAAAACACCACCTTAAATTGCGCATTTTAGTTTGGTCAAGTGGTTAGACTTCAAGGATTATTATCTCTACCCTTCTATTTGGAATTCTTTAGTTTCCGAATTCGCGCATTGATTTTTTTTACATCTTATCGGTTACAATTTTGCTGGAAATGTGTCCACAGAGAGATTTTGAAAGGCTTTTTTTTTGTTTTTTCCTTTTATATTCACTTCAGTAGTATCGAAACATAAGTTCTGTTAATGTATCCTCATCCTAGAGTATAATTTATGTTTCGGCTGTTGACTTCATTTTTCTATTGTTTAATTTTGAAGGATGAGAAGCTTCATCACATCCTTGGACACTTCCAGAAAGACTTCGAGGGCGGTGTTTCAGCAGAGAATCTTGGTATGTTAGATGTGTGGCAGCAACTTTTCTTCTTGGTTGGTCCACAAAGTGTGAAACTAGTCCTTTGAATTTTGATTACAGGGGCGAAATATGGTGGCTATGGCTCTTTCTTACCAACTTATCAGCGTTCCCCTGTTTGGTCTCACCCGAAGACACCAGCAAAACCTCAGAGTTCTATAGGGACTAGATCCCCAAACAACTTACTAGGAGAGGTATATTGTTTCTCTTTGTCTGCGTTTTGCTCTTTGTAAATGCGGTAATGCTTACTCTCTTACCTTATTTCCTTCTCTCAGTCTCAGAGTGGCAACGCAGCTTCGTCTAGTGTTCCTAGAAAGGCAAAATCTGGGCTTACTTCTTCTGGAAACCCCAAAAAATCAATGAAATCCAAGAAACCCAATTCTAGTTCCAGACAGGAATCTGCAATCAAGAAACCGGGTGTCTTCAGTAAACAGAACTCTCTGAAGTTTCGGATAAAGGTGGTATCAGATGGTTTATCCACGGAAAAGAATGCTGCTGCGATATACAGTGGCCTTGGACTTGATGTCTCACCTTCTTTGTCATTAGATAATAATAGTCTTTCAGGTAGTGAAGGGATGAATGGGGAACCTCAAGGTTTTTCTCCTATGGAGTCTCCCACCAGTATTCTTAATGTGAGTTTGTTTTGTGACACCAATACTGAAACAGTCTTCTTTGTATGCTTATCGTGCTGATATATTCTTATATGCAGGTGATGACTTCCTTTCCTGTGGATCATTGTCATTTGCTATCTCCTCTCTCTGATGATCTGATTCGATTCGTTGAAAGGGAAAAATCAGAAAAGGAATATAAGTATATATCTCCACCCAGGCTTTTCAATGAGAGTTCTTATGGTATGGCGAACGTTTTGGAACCTCAGAAGGCTGGAGAGAAACCATCAGTGGAGAAGAAAAAAAAGGTTGTGGAGAGGAGCAGCTTTTCTGCGGAGATGAATGTTCGCAGTAAGAAGGGCCTGTTCGATGGAACTGATACCACTGTCAAGGAGTCAATGGAAACAAACACATCATATCCTACTGCTGCGGAAAGAGAAACAGCCAGTAGTAAATTATTTGATGCATCCAAGGAAAACTACAATGGCACTGCTAGGGGCGAAATGGTGGGTGATGGCGACAGAAGATTGTGGGGTCTAAATAGCCATAAAGATCTTGGGACGCATCATGAGAATCCAAAGACTAGTTCTACTGGAAGTGTTCGGGAAGACAAAAAGACTAAATTTGGTGACGATGGTGCTTCAGGATACCCAAGGAAAGTTGGCAAATACAAAGGAAGCAAGGCTTCTGAATCAGTCAAAAAGGAACCGAGTGCTTCAAAGCCGAAAAGTGGTCATAAGGTGGAGCCAGAACATCCTTTGAGAAAGCTGAAGTATGATAGGACAGAACAGGAGCCACAGTCTTCATCAAAGTTCAAAGAACAGCAAAGCTCTGTCGTTTTTGAGACTAAGATGAATGGTCAAGCTGAGAAGAAGGAAGTGGCAGCCTTGAAACCACAAAAAGATGGCAAAAAAGCAGAGGACACTTACAAAGACTTTTTTGGAGACATAGGGGACTCTGAAGAAGAAGAGGAACAGAATTGTTCATTTGCAGTAAAAGATAGTCGGATGTCAGAAAAGGGACTTCCGGCCTTAGAAGATATGCCTGAAAAATCAAGCTTCCCGCTGGCAGAATCTATGAATGTTGGTCCTGAGCCAGTATTGAGAACACTTGGTTCTGATGCTTCTCTTCCGAAAGCAAATCCGGAGATCGTACAAGAACCCTTGTATTGGGTTGCTTGTGACAAATGTGAAACCTGGCGGCTTCTTCCTTTTGGCGTCGTCCCAGAAGACCTTCCTGAGAAATGGATGTGCACAATGCTTAATTGGCTGTGAGTTTTTTTTCTTTCTCTTTTATTGGTCCTATTATTTTGTCGGTGTGATAGATGAGGTGATCTGTTTTTGGTCCTACTTTTTTTCGGAATGAGGAACTAAGAAAAGTTGAATCTCTTTATAATAACGTGCTTTAGGCCTGGACTGAACTATTGCAATGTTCCTGAAGAAGAAACAACGAAAGCTCTGTATGCAATGTATCAGATCCCTTACCCTGAGAGTCAGGCTCCAATGCAGAGTAACCCCAGTGGCCCTAAGCTTCAGTTTAACCAGGGAGATGACAACACAAAGAAGAAGAAAAAGGGTTTCAGAAAGATAGATAATGGAAGGGATAAAGAAGGTTCTCGAACTGCAGAAACTAACAAGGCCATCCATATATCGGCAAGAAATGGTATTCAAAATTCGCATGGACTTAGGGATTTGGCCGAGGATGCGAGGCAAATAAAGAAACAGAAAGAGAAAGGAAAAACTGTGGATCACCACTCTGATGAGTCGAAGACCTTGAAGGTGAATAACAAAAGAAAAACAGATCTAGAGAGTTCTATGCTGTCCAAAAAAATGAAGATTGAAAGTTTTCTGTTTCCTGATGAACCTGAACATGGAAATGGACGTCCTACCTCGAGTAGCGGTGTCCCTGTCACTTCAGCAGATATAAAGCCCAAGCCTCGAGTCTCCTCCAAAATGCCAAAAGAGGAAGGAGGGGCGTCAGACACGGGAAATAGCAATAGCACTGGGGGAATTAAGAAGAGGAAAGTGAGAGAAAGCCATGGTTCTAGGATCTACAGTGAGGACGAAAATCATGAGCGAAAGAAAGCTCGAGTTCGTAATGAAGAAAGAGAGCCTAGTTACTCTCAAGGAAATGGGAAGTTGGAAAAGAAAAATAGAAATAATTTGAAAAGAGAGTATGGACATGTTCAGAACTCAATCGCAGCCACCTCAAGTTCTTCTAAGATTTCTGATTCTCATAAACCCAGGAACAGCTCCCAGGAAGCTAAATGTTCGCCTGTTGAGTCGGTGTCTTCCTCACCTATGAGGATTTCCAACCCCGAGAAAGGTATATCTGCGAGAAAGAAGAAAGAAGAATCTGATGATGCTAACGTCGTTGCAGCAGGTAGTTTCAGAAGATTCTCAGATGCTGAAGGTGAAGATGGTGGTGGGAGTGATAGATCGCAAACGCGGATGAAGGACAAACATGGATCCCATGAGTCTTCCGTGCTTGATGGTTGGGATGATAAAGGATCTTTGAAAACCAAAGAGCGCGTTGATTCTTCTCTCGATGCTAATTATGAGAATGGTGGCCACAAGGATATACCTCGAAAACTGGATCATATTGTTGGTGAAGGAAAGCAGTCTAGCGATCATCATCGACGTAGCAATGATTCATTGGCAAAGAAGTCAGGAAAAGGTTCATCTTCTCGGTCCAAAGACAAGAACCAAAGCATTAGGTCTGATTTACGGGATGGTCCGAGACATATTGAAAAGAAAATATATGATGGTAGTCCTGACAGTAGAGCAGATATGGTCGTGAGACCAAACATTCCAAAACCTTACGACTCCGAAAGAGTATCAGAAAGGGGTAATAGAGATAGAGCAGATTTAGCTTCTCCATCAAGGCCACCATCCAGAGGTGTCCAAGGGGATTCGTCTATGCTTTCTGTCCGTAAGAAAGTCGATAAATGCAGCACATCAGCTGGAAATAATAATATTCAAGCTGATGATGTGACAAAGACAACATCCCAAATAAGAAGGAAAAGTGAGCCTTCTCCAAGCCCCTTACGAAAGGAAGTAACATATGCGCAGGCCGCCCATAATACTTTAAAAGAAGCTAAAGACTTGAAACATACAGCTGACCGTCTCAAGGTTTTCCTCATAATTCAGTTGCAGTGTAATCTCTTTTCTCTTTTGTATTCGCTTCTTATGGTCTTGCTTTTGTTGTTGTTGCAGGGTTCTGTATCAAACCTTGAGCAGATTGAGTTTTACTTCCAAGCTTGCCTTAAGTTTCTTCATGGTTCTTTTCTCTTGGAGATGAGTAGCAACGAGAGTGCTAGACAAGGAGAGACAATGGTCCAATCTATGAAGATTTATAGTAGTACAGCGAATCTTTGCGGGTAATTTACATTTGTGAGGAAAAAGGAAAAACATCGTTCATTCCTTCTTTGCCAGTTGTAAGCATTAAAACCTTTTTTCGTGATAGATTTTGTGCCCATGAGTATGAGAAGTCTAAAGATATGGGAGCCGCTGCTCTGGCTTACAAATGCATGGAGGTCGCATATATGAGAGTGGTTAATTCCTCCTACACAAGTGCTAATAGATATCGAAATGAATTGCAGACTTCTCTGCAAATGGTTCCGCCAGGTAAGCTAAGTTGGAGATAGCCAAATTAATTAGCCATGTCTTATAATTCTTTCCCATTATAATGCTCTTGTCACTGCTGTTTAGGTGAGTCTCCTTCATCTTCGGCCTCGGATGTCGATAACGTGAACCATCCAGCAGCAGCAGACAGAGTAGGCACCTCAAGGGGCATCAGTTCTCCTTTAGTTGCTGGGAACCACGTCATTTCTGCGCAAAACCGCTCTAATATTCTACGTTTGCTTCAATTTGTAAGTGTATTAATGCCCCTTGCAAGTTCATCCCCCACAGATTTGTTTGTTAATTGAATGGAAGATGAGTGATTAAAACCAGGAAAGTCATAAAACATAGGCCAGTGTGATTAATCTCGGCTACACCCTACTGTTTGTAGGCTCAGGACGTAAATCTGGCAATGGATGCCTCAAGGAAATCACGTGTGGCACTAGCAGCTTGTATTGAAAACTTGGGGGAGGCCCAACAACAAGGAGAGGGTATTCTATCCATTAAAAGCGCGCTTGATTATAACTTTCAAGACGTGGAGGGACTGCTACGTTTAGTGAAGCTTGCAATGAAGGCCAATGACCGGTGAAAGACAGAGAAAATGAAGTAACTAATTTGCAAAAACTGAGAAGGGGCTAAGTTCTGATAAAAAGTCACTGCTGCCTTGCTGCTCTGGGTCCATTTTCCATTCATTCACAAACGGCATTTCAGGATTTTCTTTGGATCCCGTAGTCATGTGTACAAACAAAGAAGAGTTTAGTTGACAGAGTCCGCTTTGAAGACGTTTCTGGTAGACCAAGGAAGGATCTTGGCATTTGACTTATTCAGATGCTTCTCTTATTCTACCTAGGAAAAATTCACGAAGGCAACATCATAACAAGCTTCATTCCCAACTAATTACGCAAGAACCATGTATGGATTATACAGAGCAATGAAGATGTAACTTCTGGTACTGGATTTTCTATTTCCATGACAGTGAAAGATAGTTCTCCCAGTATCAGGTCAGTCATGGATACATCAATTGCAATATCTTTTTGGTTCAGTAAGTTCTTCTTCTGTCTGTGCTAATCTAATTTGGATGTGTTTCTGCAGATCTTAAACTGTTCTCATTCTAAATAAGCCCTGTAGGGTATTTACAAAGAAAGGATATAATAAGATTACAAGATTTGGAGTTATAGTAGCTTTCCCTGTACTGGGGATAGGCTTTCTAAATTTTAGGAGGTACGAAAGAGTTTCATCTATTCTTTTGCCATTTTTTTGAAATGATCTTATATTTTATTTACTCAAACTCAACTCTGATGTCCGTTTGTTGCTCTTTCTCTTGGCAGTGTTGTCTTCTTTTTTTGTTTGTAGATAAAGAAAGTATAAGTTACAAATAGAGTTTTGCCGTCTTTCTCTGCCGGAGGAGCTTTCTCAGTCACTGGTAACTTCCCGATCTGATTTTCAGGTGAAGTTTTCTGTTAAAGCTCTGAAATAGGCTTTTTGGTTCTTGTAGCTAAAACAATACGTTTGTTTTTGACTGGAAATTCTCGACTGAGTGTATATGTATGTATGCCTCCTCTGTTTTCAGTGGCGTTAATGTATAAATTGTACATTGTTCATCAAAGATGATGGATATTTTATCTCAATATAGATAACTTATATGAGTGGGAATTTTACAATCCTTTTGATCATACACTAGCTATTCTTTCTAGTTTCGTCTAACATCCAAAATTCAGTAATGTGTGTATTATTTAATCCAAACCAAACATTGGTGCCATTTTGTATCACCAAAAATCTCTGCAAGAGCAAGACCCGCCATTAAAATGGTGAAATCTGTTACAGTCTCTCACAACAATTTCTCTACTATAAAGCTTCGAGATCATCTTCATCACAAGATGACAATCTCCACATATT
>NC_025689.1:34610779-34615195 GCF_000633955.1 Camelina sativa | reverse complement strand
AAAAAAAAAAAAAAAAAGGGTTTTGTTCTAATTTAGGGGAGAATCGAGAGATGGAGGAAGAGTTGCTCTCCGCCGTGCCTTGCTCTTCCCTCGCCGTTGAATCAGTTATCCGTGTCGCGACGGTAATTACTTATATACTATACATTTGGAGTCATGTCTGAGATATTAAGCAGATTTTTGTATTTTATTTTGATGAAGCTCAGGCGGGTGGATTATATGGGTTTTGCGCCGGACCTCGTGACGCACGTAAAATAGGTATTGACATTAGCTTTTTCATTGATTCAAGTTTCAATTCATCTCTTGAGTGACTTGGTGCTGATTTGCTTTCGCCAGGTTTAAGCGGCGTATCTCAGGCTTCCTATGTGGTAAATAATCTAGTAGTCTCTCTTGCTTCTTTATTCTGAGAACTTGAGCAATCATTTCAAAAGATTAATCTATAGCTTGTGCTCTGACTTTTGTAGGCCAAATCCATTGGTAGATTCGGATTTCAGTGCGGTAATTTACTTCTTTATCTCTCTGTGTGTGTTTTTTTTTTACACTTAGGCTTTTGATACTCTTCTCTGTCACTAGAATGTTGCATATGCTTCTTCTTTTTGAAAGATCATGTATGATCTATGTGATATAATCTTAGTTCTAAGTTTTTGGATTAGTTGCTTGATCTGCTTCTTAGTTCCACTTGCTTCCGGATTCTTGGATTAGTGATTTGATTCTCATCAGTTTCAGTTTGGTGTTTTTTCGTTTTTTAGGTCTTGTAAGTGGTGTTTTTACTATGACGCATTGTGGGCTTCAAAGATATCGAGGCAAGAGTGATTGGGTGAATGCTTTGGTTGGAGGAGCTGTGGCGGGAGCAGCTGTTGCTATTAGTACAAGAAACTGGGCTCATGTTGTTGGCACCGCTGGACTCGTCTCTGCTTTTAGTGTTTTAGCTAATAGCACCAGGACAGAGTCTAAACATCACTAACTAAAGGTGATTGAATTGTATCAATTTCGCTCTCTTAACGTGAGTGTGGTGGCTCCTTAGATCAGATTCCTTCTGATGCAGCCGTAGACTAGTCACTGGATATTGAACCTATTTGTAACGCACGACTGTTTGTTTTGTTGCTTTCAGGTCGTTGAGACAAGTCCATTGATCAAGACACCTGTGTCTTGGAATTGGAACGTAAAAGATCATTCCGCGACTCTCTGTTTCACACGAATCTAGGTGGTTGAACCAGTGGATATGTTCGATTTTTCTATGGACCGCAATTTTGGTTTTGCCTCTGTATACATGTTCTCCAATGAAACACACGAAGTCTGTCAAACCCAAGACCGCATTTGCATTAGTTGCTGCCCCCTGATTAAGTGTGGAATAGACTGAATAGTGTATAATGTTTTGCAAAGATATTTTTGGTCATAAAAATAAAACATCTATACTGATTTTTAACAGCCATTGTTAGCTGAATTGTATGTGTAAATTTAAAGTATTCAGAATTTTGAATGTATGTTCTTCTAATTAGTTGATTTGATGTTCGTATAATCACAATAATGTTTAGGTAAAAATAAAATAAAATTACAATAATGTATAGAATTGAAGTATATAGTTTTTGTAGTTACATAACAAAAGATGAAAAATCATTGAATTTGTTTTAAAATTAAGAGCTTAGAAAAAAGCAGTGTTCGAAAAAGCGGTCTAGGCGGTCGCCTAGGCGCCGTCTAGGCGCTAGGCGCTCAACCGACGCCTAGATGACCGCCTAAACTGCCTAAAATCAAATATATTTCGATTTAATATATTTATCTAATTTTTAACTATGTATATTTGAAATTTAAAGTTTTNTGAGGTTCTTGATGATCCTCACTGGAGTTCCAGGCCTTGTCTTCATCAAACAGAAAGCAATCGCCAGTTTCTCACTGTGGTAAGATAAAGCCATCTCTTTACCTTCCTTGTCAAGATCAAGTAAAACCTCTTTGATGTCTGAAACATATCCAGCTTCTCTTAGCCTCTGCATTATCTCATCGAGCATAGCGTAGATCTTTTCACTCTCTTCGTGAGACTCGTCTCCTACAACAAACTCGTGAATCACTCCCTCTACTTCAACAGAGCTACATCCTGGAACTTTCTTAATGCCCTTTACCTGTAGAGAGAATCTGTAGTTAGTTCAGAAATTGTATTAACAGTATTTAGCAAAGAGTTAAGGAGTGGGGAGTATTTTTGTCTTGCCTCCATCTCGTGTCTAGTACGCTTAACTTCTATCCACCTCCCTGTTTTGGCGTAGACGTTAGAAAGAAGCACATAGGCTCCACTGTTCATAGGATCTAGCTGGATGATTCGCTTGAGTGCAGCTTCACAAGTCTTGATATCCCCAAGCATTCTCGATCCGCTTAAGAGAGACCCCCAAATGAGTACATCAGGCTCCATAGGCATAGACGCTATAAATCTCTCTGCTTCTTCAATCAAACCAGCTCTTCCGTAGAGATCGACCATACAACCATAAGGCTGGATCGATGGAGTGATACCAAATTTCTCAGTCATCATTGTAAAGTAAGATTCTCCTTCGTTTACTAGACCTTGATGTACACAAGCACCGAGAATGCCCACAAATGTGACAGAGTTTGGGTTTATGCTGTTGTTACCCGTGGTCATCTCAGAGAACAGTTGGAAGCACTCATCAGTGAGACTGTACATAGCTAAGCAACATATCATAGCACTGTAAGCTTGGACGTCTTTCTTGGAACCCAAGGCACTGAAAACCCTTTTTGCTCTCTCGAGGCTTCCACATTTGGCGTACATATCAATGAGAGCTGTGCCTAAGACAACGTCGATCTCCACTTGGTATTTATCGATATAAGCGTGAACCCATTTCCCTTGCTGGAGCGCACCCAATCGCCCACAAGCCGAGAGCACAGTAGACATTGTAAACTCGTTGGGCTTAACGAAAGCTTCGTTTGGTTTATTAGGTAACTGCATCTCTCGGAACAGATCAAGCGCTTCTTTGTATTTCCCACACGTAAAGTAGCCGTTAATCAAACAGCTCCATGAGATGACGTTTCTCTCAGGCATTTCATCGAACAGCTTCCGCGCATCATCGATCAACCCTGCTTTGGCATATGCATTAACCACCGAGTTCCACGCCGGTAAATCCTTCGAGACAGACTCATCAAAAACTCGCTGAGCTGAACTCAAGTCGCCACAAGAAGAATACATATTGAGCAGACAAGTTCGTACAAAAGGGTCTTGATCAAGTCCAAAGAGAAGAATCTGAGCATGAGTTCGTTTCCCAAGAGGGAGATGAATCGGATTGTCAAAGGAAGGGAGAAGAAACGGAAAAGTGTGAAAATCAGGTCTGACGCAATGGTGGCGCATACGGAGGTAGACTGAGATCGGAGAATGTCGTGGAGGCGGTGGCGAAACATTCTGAACAGTGGCACGAATGATGATGTTCCATACGAAAGATTCAAGCTTTAGATTGCGAATGTGAAAAATCGGATTCGTATAATTGCTCATCGTCTCAACTTAAAACGAGAGAGAGTGTGTCAGAAATCGATTTTAAAATATCAAAACGGTTCTTGATAAAACCGAACTAAACCGGTATTTTAATTTGCAATATTGGGTTTCTCAAAAAAAAAAAAAAAAAAAGGGTTTTGTTCTAATTTAGGGGAGAATCGAGAGATGGAGGAAGAGTTGCTCTCCGCCGTGCCTTGCTCTTCCCTCGCCGTTGAATCAGTTATCCGTGTCGCGACGGTAATTACTTATATACTATACATTTGGAGTCATGTCTGAGATATTAAGCAGATTTTTGTATTTTATTTTGATGAAGCTCAGGCGGGTGGATTATATGGGTTTTGCGCCGGACCTCGTGACGCACGTAAAATAGGTATTGACATTAGCTTTTTCATTGATTCAAGTTTCAATTCATCTCTTGAGTGACTTGGTGCTGATTTGCTTTCGCCAGGTTTAAGCGGCGTATCTCAGGCTTCCTATGTGGTAAATAATCTAGTAGTCTCTCTTGCTTCTTTATTCTGAGAACTTGAGCAATCATTTCAAAAGATTAATCTATAGCTTGTGCTCTGACTTTTGTAGGCCAAATCCATTGGTAGATTCGGATTTCAGTGCGGTAATTTACTTCTTTATCTCTCTGTGTGTGTTTTTTTTTTACACTTAGGCTTTTGATACTCTTCTCTGTCACTAGAATGTTGCATATGCTTCTTCTTTTTGAAAGATCATGTATGATCTATGTGATATAATCTTAGTTCTAAGTTTTTGGATTAGTTGCTTGATCTGCTTCTTAGTTCCACTTGCTTCCGGATTCTTGGATTAGTGATTTGATTCTCATCAGTTTCAGTTTGGTGTTTTTTCGTTTTTTAGGTCTTGTAAGTGGTGTTTTTACTATGACGCATTGTGGGCTTCAAAGATATCGAGGCAAGAGTGATTGGGTGAAT
>NC_025689.1:34600057-34605161 GCF_000633955.1 Camelina sativa | reverse complement strand
AAAAAAAAAAAAAAAAAGGGTTTTGTTCTAATTTAGGGGAGAATCGAGAGATGGAGGAAGAGTTGCTCTCCGCCGTGCCTTGCTCTTCCCTCGCCGTTGAATCAGTTATCCGTGTCGCGACGGTAATTACTTATATACTATACATTTGGAGTCATGTCTGAGATATTAAGCAGATTTTTGTATTTTATTTTGATGAAGCTCAGGCGGGTGGATTATATGGGTTTTGCGCCGGACCTCGTGACGCACGTAAAATAGGTATTGACATTAGCTTTTTCATTGATTCAAGTTTCAATTCATCTCTTGAGTGACTTGGTGCTGATTTGCTTTCGCCAGGTTTAAGCGGCGTATCTCAGGCTTCCTATGTGGTAAATAATCTAGTAGTCTCTCTTGCTTCTTTATTCTGAGAACTTGAGCAATCATTTCAAAAGATTAATCTATAGCTTGTGCTCTGACTTTTGTAGGCCAAATCCATTGGTAGATTCGGATTTCAGTGCGGTAATTTACTTCTTTATCTCTCTGTGTGTGTTTTTTTTTTACACTTAGGCTTTTGATACTCTTCTCTGTCACTAGAATGTTGCATATGCTTCTTCTTTTTGAAAGATCATGTATGATCTATGTGATATAATCTTAGTTCTAAGTTTTTGGATTAGTTGCTTGATCTGCTTCTTAGTTCCACTTGCTTCCGGATTCTTGGATTAGTGATTTGATTCTCATCAGTTTCAGTTTGGTGTTTTTTCGTTTTTTAGGTCTTGTAAGTGGTGTTTTTACTATGACGCATTGTGGGCTTCAAAGATATCGAGGCAAGAGTGATTGGGTGAATGCTTTGGTTGGAGGAGCTGTGGCGGGAGCAGCTGTTGCTATTAGTACAAGAAACTGGGCTCATGTTGTTGGCACCGCTGGACTCGTCTCTGCTTTTAGTGTTTTAGCTAATAGCACCAGGACAGAGTCTAAACATCACTAACTAAAGGTGATTGAATTGTATCAATTTCGCTCTCTTAACGTGAGTGTGGTGGCTCCTTAGATCAGATTCCTTCTGATGCAGCCGTAGACTAGTCACTGGATATTGAACCTATTTGTAACGCACGACTGTTTGTTTTGTTGCTTTCAGGTCGTTGAGACAAGTCCATTGATCAAGACACCTGTGTCTTGGAATTGGAACGTAAAAGATCATTCCGCGACTCTCTGTTTCACACGAATCTAGGTGGTTGAACCAGTGGATATGTTCGATTTTTCTATGGACCGCAATTTTGGTTTTGCCTCTGTATACATGTTCTCCAATGAAACACACGAAGTCTGTCAAACCCAAGACCGCATTTGCATTAGTTGCTGCCCCCTGATTAAGTGTGGAATAGACTGAATAGTGTATAATGTTTTGCAAAGATATTTTTGGTCATAAAAATAAAACATCTATACTGATTTTTAACAGCCATTGTTAGCTGAATTGTATGTGTAAATTTAAAGTATTCAGAATTTTGAATGTATGTTCTTCTAATTAGTTGATTTGATGTTCGTATAATCACAATAATGTTTAGGTAAAAATAAAATAAAATTACAATAATGTATAGAATTGAAGTATATAGTTTTTGTAGTTACATAACAAAAGATGAAAAATCATTGAATTTGTTTTAAAATTAAGAGCTTAGAAAAAAGCAGTGTTCGAAAAAGCGGTCTAGGCGGTCGCCTAGGCGCCGTCTAGGCGCTAGGCGCTCAACCGACGCCTAGATGACCGCCTAAACTGCCTAAAATCAAATATATTTCGATTTAATATATTTATCTAATTTTTAACTATGTATATTTGAAATTTAAAGTTTTACATTCATATACATAATTACAAATCTTTATGTGTTGTTGATATCAATTAAAAAAACATTTTTTCCTAAGTTTTGTTTATGGTTTATTACTTTTATTTATCTAACATATATTTTTGTCTACAATATATTACATATACAATGTTCTACGTTGAAAACGCCTAAACCGCCTAAAATCACCTAGGCTCCGATTAAGCGTTCTAGGCGCTAGGCGTTGAGTCACCGCCCAGTTACCGCCTAGCGCTTTCTTTGAACATTAGAAAAAAATCATAAAAATTTATACGCTTAACAATTTTCTTGGCGTCGAGAAAAATTAATTTACACTTTTTAACCTTTGAGAAAGAGAGTGTCCAAAAGTGTAATTTAGCATAAATATATAGGCTTTGAGGCAGCCCTCTTTATAAATAGAGTGTGATAACCCAAAACCCTAATTTCAGTGCTTTGCCGCTCTTCATCTCAGCCGTCTCTACCTCCAGAAGAAGAAATCGACAACTATGGTACGCCGATTCACTCCATTTTCACCTTTTCACTTCCGCCGTCGTTTGATACATTTCGTTTTAAGTTTCGTTTGCTTTTAGATCTATATGGCTCTTCGTTTTCCTTTGAATCGTCATTTCTTCTTTCATAAATCTGGATTTAACTCATACTTGATTTCCCTGGAATCTAGCATAGATTAGTACATGATTCCGTGGTTTATATTGTGGAACGCATCGAATTAGTCTCTGTTCTTCTACTAGCTATGATGTAGTGAGTCCTGTTTCTGATATGCTTATTTACATTTTTGTTTATGCGATGTTAGGCACCCAAAAGGGGAGTGAAAGTAGCTACCAAGAAGAAGCCGGTAAGCATACTATCATTTGTGTGTTCTTCTCGTAATGTATCAGTTTTTGTATGTATGTGGATTCTGATTAGGTTTTGTGGTGTGTTTGTTTTTTAGGAGAAAGTTACCAATCCATTGTTTGAGAGACGTCCCAAGCAATTCGGTATCGGTGGTGCTTTGCCTCCTAAGAAGGATCTTACTCGCTACATCAAATGGCCTAAATCCATCCGTCTTCAAAGGCAGAAGCGTATCCTTAAGCAGAGGTTAAAGGTCCCACCAGCTCTTAACCAGTTCACCAAGACTCTTGATAAGAATCTCGGTATAAACTCTCTCTTTGATTCCTATCTTGAGCAACTTGCTTTGTTATTTGTTTGTTAGTAGAGAGCCATGTGTTTGTTTCTTCTCTTTGGTTTTTTAATGATCAGTTGCTTAACGTATGTTGTGTATTTGTTATTTGCAGCAACCAATCTCTTCAAGATTCTTCTCAAGTACAGGCCAGAAGACAAAGCTGCAAAGAAAGATCGTCTTTTGAAGAAGGCTCAAGCTGAGACCGAAGGAAAGACTTCCGAATCCAAGAAGCCCATTGTTGTGAAGTATGGACTCAACCACGTGACTTACCTCATCGAGCAGAACAAGGCTCAGCTTGTGGTCATTGCCCACGATGTTGACCCAATCGAGTTGGTTGTCTGGTTACCTGCGCTCTGCAGGAAAATGGAAGTCCCTTACTGCATTGTCAAGGGCAAATCTCGTCTTGGAGCGGTAATATAATTTGATAGTCCCCATGGATTCAAACCCCATTAGATACAGTTTCTCTTTACTTAACCAGATATTCTGATTAGTGTTCATTTTCCTTGCTCCTACTTCCAGGTCGTTCACCAGAAGACTGCTGCTGCCTTGTGCTTGACCACTGTCAAGAACGAAGACAAGCTTGAGTTCAGCAAAATCCTCGAGGCCATCAAGGTAAAGTAGCTTTTGACTATTGAATAGCAGAGAAGTTAGAAAAAGTAACATTCTCTCATAAAGACTCTTAACGTATTTTGTTGGGGGGTGGTGAATAGGCAAACTTCAACGACAAGTTCGAGGAGTACAGGAAGAAGTGGGGAGGTGGCATAATGGGATCAAAGTCACAAGCCAAGACCAAAGCTAAGGAGAGGGTTCTAGCTAAGGAGGCTGCCCAGAGAATGAACTAAGAAGCATCTCTTTTGTTCGTCAGTTCTTATGAAACATAAGATTATGGTTCTGTTTAGCAATATCTTGAATACCTGTTTTACCTTTAACATTTATGCTCTCTTTAATCTTTTTTGGATGTCATTTACTTATTTCAGGATTTTATGCAGTTTTGTTATCCATTTCGCCTATATCTCCTTATAGTTTCATTGAAACTCGTTTTGAAATTAGAACCGTATATTCATTCTCGTGGTGGTTTGTAGTGTTTTTTTTGCAAGTGAAGGCTTCTTGTAGATTGGGTACCATTGAATGGGCTTCTCTGTTTGATTCGCACGCCCATGATGTCAAAATGTTTTTCTAATTTTTCCCAATTAAATTTCTTTATTATTCCAAATAAAATTCTTTATTGTAACAAAGAAAAAAAAGTATATATAACTGCCTTCGGTCTTCCGTCTATATCTCTCTTTCTATATCTGAAACGCAGCAGATTCTCTCTCTCTCTCTCTCTTGATCTCTGATTGAAGCATGACGAAGTTGAGATTCGAATACGAATACGAGGAGGTTTGTTTTCTTCTGTCATTCTTTCTTTGATCCTCTCTCTTACTTACTTCTCCAGAGATTCTCTGCTACTACTACTACTACTCTGATAGGTTCGTACGTGTTCTTACATATGTTACATATATCTACACAGGAATACATAAAAAACTCGAGAGGCGTTGAGTTGTTCGCTTGCAGATGGGTTCCATCTTCTTCTCCTCGAGCTCTGGTCTTCCTCTGCCATGGTAACTAACTATATAACTAACTTACTTATAGATTGAATCTTCCGTTTTTTTTTTTTTTAATTTGAGTTAAAACTCTCCGAGGATTTCTCTCTGATTTGTTTGATTCATTGAAAAAAATAAAGTAAAGAAGAATTGGTCAAATATATATATATATATATATATATATTGTGCAGGTTACGCTATGGAGTGCAGTAGCTTCATGAGAGGTACTCTTTAATTTTTTCCTCTTCTCTCTCTCTCGTTTAATGCTCCTCTCTGCCCCGCAATGCAATCTAAAGACTAAAGATACCATACTTAATATATAAAGAAAGAAAAGCAGAGACAATCATTAATTTTTCTAGTGTTTTGTTATAGTGGTATGGCATTGGATAAGAGTAATTAGTTATCAAATGAGATCGAGAGTTTTTGTGGTGGTATATAACCATATTTGTGTTCATTGTAGTAGATCTCTGATCTCGCTATCTAATTTTATGGTAGCAAAGACAAATTAGTGATATATAATTTTATAACAAAAAAAAAAAAAAAAA
>NC_025689.1:34579874-34599950 GCF_000633955.1 Camelina sativa | reverse complement strand
TTTACTAAAAAAAAAAAAAAAAAAAAGTGTGTTACAGGACTATATCTATGAGTATGGCAGTTTTGTCGGCTTCGTAGCTTTTGAATAACTTGTTGTTGTTATCTTTTATTTTGGGGAAACGTTACACTATCCTTATCTCTTACTTCACATTTTTCGTATTTTTTTTCTTCCCTATAAAGCCGGTGTGGCTGACTTTGTTTTATCTATCTATCCCATCCCATGGTAACTAATTTAGCGGTAACTAAAATCATACTGTTAATTTATCAGATTAAGTATGGTACGTCTACTTTCTAAATTATCTCGAATAATTTAGAAACGTGTGATTTGTCTTTACCTAACTAGAAAAAGTAATAAGAAATAGACAGAATGTAATAGTCATAACTAGTTAAGTGTCCCCACGGATATAGTATGTTTATTAATTAGTTATGTTTCTCATTTCCTTACACAACGAGAAACTCGTGAACCGTAATTAATTGTGATCTTTCACTACTAATTCTGCTTAACCACATTTGTCTCATTGAACTTCAAATGTTGTTGTTTGACTTCTAATAATAATAATTTTTAAATAGAATGCGGAATACGGTTGGCATCAGCGGGCTACGCGGTGTTTGGTATGGACTACGAAGGACATGGCCGGTCCAAGGGAGCTCGTTGCTATATCAAAAAGTTCAGTAATATAGTAAATGACTGCTACGACTATTACACCTTCATCTCTGGTACTTGACAATGGAAACCAAATTACATTTTTGTTTTTAAAAGAGTATATCGTTTTGGATTATATCTCTCGGTGTTAGACTGGACTGGCCACATGTCCAATCTCCATCAACAAGACTAACACCTAATTTTTTTATGATTTGATAATATAGCACAAGAAGAATACAAAGAGAAAGGTAGATTTTTATATGGAGAATCAATGGGAGGTGCGGTTGCTTTGTTGCTTCACAAGAAAGATCCTTCTTTTTGGAACGGTGCCCTTCTCGTTGCTCCCATGTGTAAGGTCACGTCACGTTTCTTTCCCTTCTTTATTTACCAAATCCTTACATTCATTCCTTTTATGATCAAAATTAAGACACTAATCTGATTAATTAAAGACAGCTTTTTTCATTAGTTTGTGTGTGTTTGAGCAGATATCAGAGAAGGTGAAACCACACCCAGTGGTCATAAATCTACTAACAAGAGTTGAAGATATTATACCAAAATGGAAGATCGTTCCAACCAAAGATGTTATCGATTCTGCTTTCAAGGATCCTGTCAAGCGCGAAGAGGTAGTACACTAATCGAATTACTCAAGACATAATTCATAATTATAAAGTGTAGTAAAAAAAAAGTTCTACAAATGTAGATAAGGAACAACAAGCTGATATATCAAGACAAGCCAAGACTTAAAACAGCACTTGAAATGCTTAGAACAAGCATGGACCTCGAAGAAACCCTCCACGAGATCACATTGCCTTTTTTTGTCCTCCACGGTGAAGCAGACATTGTGACTGATCCAGAGATAAGCAAAGCCTTGTTCGAGAAAGCAAGCACACGTGACAAAACCATCAAGCTTTACCCAGGCATGTGGCATGGGTTAACTTCTGGTGAGCCTGACGCTAACGTTGACCTCGTTTTTGCTGACATGGTGAATTGGCTTGACGTACGTACGGGCGACTCCGCTTCTCTCACTGTCACTCCCATACAAGAAGATCGTACCTCCAATGTTATTAAAGTCGTTAGTAACAACGGTAAAGAGAAATCTAAACGACCACAACAAGGTAGTAGTAGTCTCCTTTGTGGGTTAAACGGTGGTGGTGGACGCCGTTTGGTTCATCGATCTTCTATGTAATAATAAAACAGAGAAGAATCTGTTTTTTTCATGTGTTTATTTTGTATTTCATATTCGTTTTCCAAAAAATAAAACCATCAACCGTGGAAAAGTCAAAATCTTTGTAATCCCTTTGAATTATTAAAATGGGCCATAATTATAATTAACAACTGAAATATGGGCTTTAATCTAATTTGTTATATACTCTTTCTGGCCCAATAATTATATGGGCCTAAATTCAGCCCTCTTCAACCGCCATTAACCTTGACTTCTCTGACGAGTCGTCGTCTTTGCAACATTATTATTCTCTCACAGTGAGATCTTTGGAAAACGAAAGCGGGATTTAGCTTTAGCAGGTAAAACCCTAATTTCTTCCGATCTGCTTTCCTCTGGAACTCAGTTTCTTAATTTTCTTCGTATTCGAACCTTTGCAGCTTCCACCGTCTTCAAGTCAACATGAGGTATTGGGTTCTCTCATCTTCGTCTCCTTATTTTTGTTCTTCTTCTTCTAGATTTTTTCTCACACTGTTTTTTTTTTGTCGATTTCAGTAAGCCAATGGACGAGGATACCAACGTAAGTTACTCTCTATCCGCCTATCTCTCTCGCTCTCTCGATCTATTTGAAGCTCTTGTTTTAAATCTAAGCATAAACATAAAACCCTAATTTCGCTAGTTGTGCCATGTCTATGTCTAGATTTTGAGTTCCTTTATCCTTCTTTTTTTATACTTACGGATTCTCAATTTGGAATTTGTTGATGGAATTCTCTTTAAAAGTCATGTGGTTTCTGTATCTTTTAGGGGTTGTGTGTGCTAGTTAATTTGAGAGACACTGTCCTGAGAATTGCTAACTGATGATGGTCGTTTAGAGTTTTGGCTAAGTGATGGTCGTTTAGAGTTTTGGCTATGTGAATAGTTGCTGGTTTTGAATGAGTACTTGATGTTTCTTAACAAGGCAATCTTGTGTTGTTACTGCATTGTTGTTTACTCCTATAATGTGGATCCTAGTTCCTCAAAGCTTTGTACTTCTGTAGCAGGGAAAGACCGAGGAGTATGTTGATGAATGAATACCTTTTGGTAGTGATGTGGGTTCTGTAGTGGTTGTGCTACTGAACAGAGACACTGTCTTGAGAATTACTCGCATCTTGAGAATTACTCACAGATGATCTTCTAGAGTTTTGGATGAGTACTTGATGTTCTTTATCAATGCAATTTTGTATTGGCTGCATTGTTATTTCCACTCTCTTTTCAGTTTTTTTGTTTTTGTTTAAAGAGTGAATCCTAGTTTCTAATGCTTTTTGTAATTCTGTAGCAGGGAAAGACTGAGGAGGAGTTCAACACTGGACCACTCTCTGTTCTTATGATGAGTGTTAAGAACAACACTCAGGTCTTGATCAATTGCCGTAACAACAGGAAACTCCTTGGGCGAGTTAGAGCGTTTGACAGGCACTGCAACATGGTTCTTGAAAATGTCAGAGAGATGTGGACTGAGGTAAACTTCTGTATCCATTTTATGTCTCTGGTTCATGTATAAACAAGTGCCATTTCTTACATGGGTTCTCTGGTTTTTTTTTAGGTCCCAAAAACCGGTAAAGGAAAGAAGAAAGCGCTTCCTGTCAACAGAGATCGATTCATCAGCAAGATGTTCCTGCGTGGAGACTCTGTCATTATCGTCCTCAGGAACCCCAAGTGAGAGAGTAATTGAGATGGCTGGCTCGTCGTTGTTCTTCATATGATAATTCTCGCTTCTTCTTGTTAAATTCTAACTGTTGCTTCAACGGATAAAACATGTTTTGATCATGAGCCTTAAAATCTAGAAAAATACTTAGATTCACTCTTAGAGGTGAACCTCTCCATTCACCTTCTCTTCTCTCAGCCAATCAAAATCTTCCATCTAATATTTTATTTAAAAAATAAATAAAAATTAAATTAAAAAGTAACTCAAATTAAGGAAATAAATTCTGTATACTTTTAATTAAGGAAAGTTAAATATTTGGCTTGGTTTGGATTTTTAAAACTAGAGTAAAATTATATGTCGGTTTGGGTTTACAAATGAGATATTAGGGTTTAGATTTTACAAGTAGAACGAAATTATATGTCGGTGTGGGTTCACAAATGAGATGTTTACGGTTTAGATTTTACAAGTAGAACGAAATTATATGTCGGTGTGGGTTCACAAATGAGATGTTTACGGTTTAGATTTTACAAGTAGAACGAAATTATATGTCGGTGTGGGTTCACAAATGAGATGTTTACGGTTTAGATTTTACAAGTAGAACGAAATTATATGTCGGTGTGGGTTCACAAATGAGATGTTTACGGTTTAGATTTTACAAGTAGAACGAAATTATATGTCGGTGTGGGTTCACAAATGAGATGTTTACGGTTTAGATTTTACAAGTAGAACGAAATTATATGTCGGTGTGGGTTCACAAATGAGATGTTTACGGTTTAGATTTTACAAGTAGAACGAAATTATATGTCGGTGTGGGTTCACAAATGAGATGTTTACGGTTTAGATTTTACAAGTAGAACGAAATTATATGTCGGTGTGGGTTCACAAATGAGATGTTTACGGTTTAGATTTTACAAGTAGAACGACATTATATGTCGGTTTGGGTTTACAAATGAGATATTAGGGTTTAGATTTCACAATTAGAACGAAATTATATGTCTGTTTGGTTTCACAAATGAGATGGTTAGGGTTTAGATTTTACAAGTAGAACGAAATTATATGTCGGTTTGGGTTCACAAATGAGATGGTTAGTGTTTAGATTTCATATATATCGGTTTGAGTTTATTAAAAAGCGGTTTAAGTTTTTAATTTTATAATAATGTATACAGATTTTTTTTCCTTATTTTATAAGGGGGTGAATAGAGAGGTTCATCCCTAGAGGTGAACGCAAATATTGTTCTAAAATCTGGCACATTATTATAATTAGAACGCAAGTATTGGTTTGGGTTTACAAATGAGGTGGTTAGGATTTAGATTTTACAATTAGAACGAAATTATATGTCGGTTTGGGTTCACAAATGAGATGTTTAGGGTTCAGATTTTACAAGTATAACAAAATTATATGTCGGTTTGGGTTTACAAATGAGATATTAGGGTTTAGATTTCACAATTAGAACGAAATTATATGTCGGTTTGGGTTCACAAATGAGATGGTTAGGGTTTAGATTTTACAAGTAGAACGAAATTATATGTCGGTTTGGATTCACAAATGAGATGGTTAGTGTTTAGATTTCATATATATCGGTTTGAGTTTATTAAAAAGCGGTTTAAGTTTTTAATTTTATAATAATGTCTACAGATTTTCTTTTCTTATTTTATGAGGGGGTGAATAGAGAGGTTCACCCTAAGGGTGAACGCAAGTATTGTTCTAAAATCTAGTAGTGTTGTCTTTGTATTTTTCACTTGTTCTTCTTCTATATTCTCGACTTCTAAAAAAACGCATCGTTGAGAGTAATGACACTAAGTTTTGTAATAGCAAAAGACAAAAGTTTGTTTTAAAAATTGTAGTGAGGTCCATGAATAGTAAGTAAAAGGTACCAAATTCTTACTCTACGTTTACACGATTATCAAAATAGAGAAATCAAAAACGAAATAAATTTAAAAGAAAAGAAATGAAGCTCTCCTCTCTTAATGTAGTAGTAGCTCTGCGCAAAGTCTTGCATTCTGTTATCAACCCACTACCAACACCAACCACAGTGGCTGCTACTTGATTCTGCGTTTGCTCAGGCTGAAGTTGTTTTGGTGGTGGTTGCAGCCGAGGAGGAGCCTTCCTTCTGGTCACCAAAGACACGTTGACGGAAATCTTTGACCATGAGAGGGAGTCCCTGACGAAGAGAGACCTTTGGTTCCCAACCTAAGAGCTCTTTGGCCTTTGTGATGTCAGGCTTTCTCTTGTGAGGGTCGTCTTCTGTGTTTGGTCTGAACTCTATGTTTGCGTTTGGATCTATCGTCTCTTGGACCACCTTCCAACAAAAACCAACCAAATCACAATATCAGAAACCGGGGTTATAGATTAGGAATCGGAAAAGGTATACATATATATATATAACCATAGAAAGAGACCTTAGCGAGCTCGAGCATTGTGAATTCACCAGGGTTACCAAGGTTAAAAGGCCCGACATGTTCTCCTTCCATCAATCTCATCAAACCTTCGACCTTTTGCATCACAAAAACACAAAAATCAGATTGATCTTACAATATTAACAGCTAAAAAAGTAACCAGGACAAATGGGCAATAAAGATGAGAGACCCCATTCGGTCCTTTGTCACATGATATTGATACCCATTTTTCATAAGCTTGCTGAAGTGGGGACCATTTCTGATGTCTCTCAGAGATTAGGGTCTCATGTTTAAAAGCCAATGTTATTAGATCCCACGACATACTACTCACCAATTCATTACACTAACATGTGAGCTCACTTACACAAATTAACTCCCCCTGTTTTCCAGCCTCTTATTCTACCCCCCAAAATATGAAAATATATTGGAAAGGCATTCTACACGCAAGTAAAATCTTTTACTCTGTGAATGTCACCCTAAACAGTAGTCTCCACTATATACAAAAAAAAAAAAAAAGCTTAAAGGTGTAATACTTTAAAGAGAATGAATACACAAGTGATTTGACATATTACCACCTATCAAGTTTTTGTCTTTTTTTCCTTTTTCCACAAAGAAAGTAAGAATATATCTTAAGTTGGACCATCCCAATAAACAATAGAAAAGAAAAATATATTTGTGTTTGGCAAGTTGTACTAGTATATTGAATAGTTATTTGAGAGGGAATGCGGGAAAGCCTTACCAGATCAGAAACAAACTGAAAACTCCTTGTCTGCTTCCCATCACCGTAAACAGTCAATGGCTCTTTCCTTAGTGCCTGTTCAATTATTATCAATTCAAAACCATCATTACTCATAATGATCAACAAAAACCCTTTTTCCAATGATTTATTAGTTTGTGCTACCCCACCTGTGCAACAAAGTTGCTAACAACACGTCCATCATCGATACACATTCTTGGACCGTAGGTGTTGAAGATCCTAGCAATCCTGACCTGTGATCATTCAAACAAGACACACACACACAAACTCAGTCATTGAATTCAATCTCTTCTTTAGCAAGGGAAGGGAAAATGAAAAAAAAAAAAAAAGAAGCCAAACCTCAACATTGGCACCTCTGTGATAGTCCATGGTCAACGTCTCAGCCGTACGCTTTCCTTCATCGTAGCAACTACGGACACCTGTTCCCACAATTACAACACCAGTATCAGTCATCAATCAAAGCACAATAAAAACATGCACGTGTCGGTATAGTTACTGTGTTAGTAAAAATATATTTTCAAGCTCTAGAAATTCAAAGTCGGTATATGAATGTTAGGCTAGAAGTTAATGTGGGAGGAGGCTGCGTCTAAGGTAGAGACACGTAAGAGAGCCGCACGATCACACAGACCCGTTATTTACGGTTCAAATGGTTTGACCGTACAGAGATAGGGGACCAGATCTGAAGAGCAGGGGGGGCGCACCATAAAACACCTGTTTTTTTCAACCCCATCTCTCTCCTAACGTGCGCATTTTCCGGTACAGAAAAGGAAAGATAGCACAAACGTCGTCGTGTCACGTGACGGTGGAAGAAACAATCTCACTTTTCGTTTTCAGATTCCGATTTACAGAGAACACAACCAATACGAACAGAACAGAACAGAACGCATAAAAAAGAATGAATCAATGATTGTGGAATTACCAATGGGATTAACGTTGCCCCAGTAAGTCTCAACCTGAGGATGCTGGAGAGGATCACCGTAAACCTCACTAGTACTCGTCAAGAGAAACCTAGCACCAACTCTCTTAGCCAAACCAAGCATGTTCAAAGTTCCAACCACATTCGTCTTGTAATCAATCTCTATAAGTCAAAGGCAAACAACAAAACAAACGCAAACCAAACCACAATTTCCCAATAACCGAATCGAACAAAAATCAAATTAGATAAAAAGGATATGATAGTCTTGACGGGATTGAATTTGTAATGAACAGGTGAGGCAGGGCAAGCCAAATGATAGATCTGGTCAACCTCAAGTAAGATCGGCTCAACAACATCGTGACGGATAAGTTCAAAATTAGGGTTACTGAAATGGTGCATCACGTTCTCTTTCCTCCCCGTGAAGAAATTGTCAACAACGATAACAGTGTCACCTCTCGCCATCAAACGATCGACGAGATGCGATCCAACGAATCCAGCACCACCGGTGACGACGACTCTTAGTCCTTTGCGTTTCAATCCCAGTGGGATTTTCCCGCCTGTAGCTCCGATCCGGTTAAGGTACTCGAGGCTAGGTTTCCTCGTAGCCGGAACGTACGATGATTCCTCGGTTCTAAATCCGTAGTTGGAGAACGGATCGGAGTAAGGTGTTGATTGTGTGGAGGTGCGAGGGAAGAGAGTGAAAACCAAAGAGGCGATTGCAATGCCGACGAGGACGAAGATAAGTCTCTGTTCACGGAGTAAGTAACGCATCGGACGAGTCACCATGAACCATGGTTTGATTGGTTTCGGGTAGTAAGCATCGGCGGTGTGTTGATCCGCCTCGTGTCTCCGATTGATCAGCTCGCTCGCCATCCTCAGCAATTGAATTCTCTAGATCTAAAAAATCAAAACAATAAACCAAATCAATCGTTAAGAAGAATTTTTAATTTTAATTTTCTTTGTAAGGAAAAAAACAATCACCGAGTCGAACTCGCCGGGAACTGAGTCAGACCTTGAACGAGAGAGAGAGAGAGAGTGAAAAGCGAATCGGTCTTTGTGGTCTATTTAAGTAGCGGAAGCGTTACAGGTCAAAGGCCCTTGCTTTTTCACTCTTATTACGATATTACCCCTCCCTTTTTTTATAAATTTCATTCAACCTTTCCTTCAATATCGGACATTAATATTATTGTTACTTAGTCCATTATTTGCAACAACAAGAAACACTCATATATTAATTATATTATATGGTGTTTTTATTATTATTATTAATAACTCAATTTGTTAATTAAATGATTACGAAAGGTTTGTTCGTTAGGTATGCTAATCTCACGTAAACAAAAGTCAATGCCGAACCCTAACTTAGCACTCAAAGCCATAAAATTGGTGGTGAGCTTTGAGTGATTTCGACGTTCTTTTTTTTTCCCAACTTTAAAAATTAATTTACAATCTGCATACTAACATAAGTATTATTTATTTGTTAGTTGCGTTAAAGTATTGTTAACATCTGTAATAATGTTAAAGATACAGTATATGTTCTAACAAACTAAACATATTTTTAATTTTTTTTTTCACAAATCACATTCATAAGTCCTAATGCTTTCGACGTCAGGGTTTTTTGAAACGTGATCAAACATTTGCCTATGAGATTTAAATGTAATTGCCTAAAAAAGAAAAGAGACTCAAATTAATTCTGACTTAATTGTTGTGTTATTTGTGTAACTAAAAGTTTCTTCCCAAGCAACCAAAAGATTAAAGGTAGTAGATCCAGTTTAGTGGTAGTTCTATTTTTTTTTTTTTTTTTTAATTATTATTAATATCCGAAAGAGATACCATTACATTTGTGCGAGAGGAAACTTAGGAAGCTCAGAAAGGATCAGAAAAGATACGAGAAAGATAAGTTTAAAAGTTTAATGAACTTGGAAGTGGGTGAACCATAAGCAGAGGTAAGTATCCTGAATAGTCTGATTTTGCGGATGAGTGCCCATATCCTTGCGATCTAGCCACAACAATCTCCTTCTTATCAGCAGTTATATTTTTGAGTTATTCCCTAGAGTGTACTGCCTTCTGATTATAACATGAAAAACCTTTGCCAATTGCAAGACGCATGGTTTGGATCTAACGCGTACGTTGCTAGATATTTTACATTGATCAATCTTTTAACCAAAAAAGAAATCGTATAAAACTTTGGATTCGGAGGTGATTACAAAGGGAAGAGCATATTGGCGTTTACGTTGACTTGTGATGCTAACCTGGCGGTTAGCTATGTGCCTATGTCGCCCGCCCCACATCTCTTTCACTTTCTTGCCTAACCTTTTTTTTGTATTCGCGATGGCTAACAATTAAATGTAAATTATTTGTTTTTTTTTCTCATCAGACCAACTTTTTTGTTTTCCTATAAATAACAATTGAATTTTATTACCCATTATTTAAAACTAACCGAATAAGACTAGCTAACTATAGATTTAGGATGATCTTATCTCTCGTATATGAAACTCTGTAAGTGACAAAAAAGAAGCATCTTGTTATAAAAAAAATTAATATATTAGTCTTAACTTAACTATAAACAAATACTCTGTAACATAAGATTTGAAGCAACAATATGCTAACAAAACAATAAAATGAACTTTATTTGTATGTTCATCGTTTGGCGTTAGTAATAAAGCAAAATCAATATATTTTGGTTAATTCTATACAGTGCCGTGCTAAGACTAATTGTGGCTTAGGGCATGTAAAAAAGGTGGCTTTTATTATTAAAAAATATCAAAATTTTTAAAAAAATTGTTTCAAAGAGAACAAGGATAAACAAAAAAAAATCTTAAATCACAATTTTGCTATCTTTTTTTCTTAAAAAATTATTTACCAAACTCACATTATGAAAGTGAAGCAAAAAAAAGTTTATAAAATGACACAGTGAATAAGTTTTCAATTGTGAACTTATTTTGAACAATTCTTAAACTTGAAAACTAATCTTGCTTTTAATAAGTTTTTTTTACAGGCGATTGGTTTTTTTAAAGAAAGAAAACTCAAAATCAGTTTTTTTTCTTCCAATTATCCCTTTTTTTAATTAATATGCTGATTATATTAAAACAGATTTAATTTATTCTTAATTATATTCTATAAGTATTATTAGTATTATATTATATTTAGAGTATAAAACATGGGTAGAAATTTCCTTATAGATATAATGTATTGTTTTTATTAATAATGTCATGAACTTTATAAACAAAAGACCTATATTACATACATATTTATCCTATCAACTTAAATACAGTCTAGATAGAAGAAACAAAAAACAAGAAGAAAAAAAATGTGGCCTAAACTTTTTTAATTATTGGTGGCTTAGAGCAAATGCCCTTTCCTCTTAACCTTAAGCACGGCACTGATTCTATATTAAAAGGAATTAAAACAGTTTTGAGAAAAAAACCTAAAACGAGTAAAAAAAAAATCTTGTCTGCCAAAGATATTTTTGTGTATTTGTTTACTATGATTGTCACCGACTTATTCCCACGTTTTATGACAGGTCCGTCACTCGTTTCGGTGGCTTGGGCTTGGGACGCTCAAATATAAACAACAATACTGGACTAATAATATCGGCCCGGCCCAATATAATGACAATAGGCTCATAACATATTGCTGTGAGGAGTGATGTGATTTGGCCCCTCCTCAATAAACCTTAAAAATAACTCAATTCAAATGATATAGATTACACTTTTTTTTGTTGTCTATATGATTCAACAATGAACCACCACATTATTATTACGCATACATGGATGGATATTAAAGCTTGGTAAAATTTTATGATTTATGAGATTTTACAGACCATTAGCCGCGAGCTTGTTAAGGAGTGCGAGCGAATTGCTGGAGATATACAAAGACGTGGTGACTCTCCGCCGAATCATCCTGACCGTTGATGACTTCGACGACGTCTTTTCAAACCCATCGATACACGTGTCCTTGTCCGTGAGGGAAGTGCTAAGCCACGTGGCGAGATCGCTCATCTGCTGCTGAAACTCGCTGGCTTTGAGTGTCCGGAGGACGGCCAAGGACTTGTGGAGACTATCAAGAGAGTCTTGTAGCAGTTCTCGGCAGTCCGAGAGAGCGACGCGGTCGCGTTTCCCGACCGTTGAAAGCCGCGTTTTGAGAAGGTACCTAAGGACGTCTTTGTTGTCGGTTATGGCCACGGAGACGCCGGCACGTGCCCATTTGCTGGGACTGTTCTTGGCGACTGATGCAAACGGCGATAGCGTTTTAGCGCAGAGATCTCGGTAGTGTGTAACGCTACACGCGTTTTGTACGTAGCTGTTGCGTTTAGACGGTAATGATGAAGTTGGATTGAGAGAAAGGAGAAAGAAGACAAGTGCAAATGCGATAGAAGAACTCATCGAGTTTTCTTGTGTGTTGTAACAAAGAAATATCTGTAATCTTTTATACAAAATTGGTGTCGACGAGAGAGATCGTATATATAGACACGTATAAATTTAATTTTGAGGTTTCTGGTAGGTTTAAAAGTGAAAGTATAAAAAGTACGTATGGCGGTCCATTTGTAGTTGTCGGAGTTATGATCACAACGTTTCTAACGCTATGTTCGACGTTATAAATTGGTTAACTCCTAATTTGATTACTTATTCTGCACAAATATCAGTATTTTTTTTTTCAAAATCATTTTTCAACAACTGCTCTAACCTAATAAAACAGAAATCTCGATCAGTTTAATTTATTATTGTTTTGGTAATCATTGGTCTAATTCTTGCTCTACTAGGCGGATTTAACAAAGGTTGATAACATTACCAGTAACATTTTATAAATGGAAGATCATCTAGTTAAGTACGGCATAAGCTTGTAGTATCATTTCCTAATGTTGTCATCGCCAAGAAGCCCATGACCATATCTCGTCGGATCCTTTTTTCTTAATTACTTTTTCCCCCTCTTCACGCCATTAAGCTACAATACTTTCTTTAGGACGTGCGTGAGTTCTTATATACAACGTAATCAGGTAATGCGTGAGCATTTATGAATACAGCTTAAAAAATTGAATTAACCTCACATGAATTGAGAGAGAACGAAGCATATATGGTTATGGCGATTCACATGATTCCTATGAAACAAAAGACATGACTGAGACACTAATAAGAGAGACTTGGAACTTAAAACCATGAAGATCATAAAGGACTTCTGAGCAAAACCATGGACAGTCATGAATGGGAGGTAAGAAGAGAGAGAGAGAGAGAAGACTGTGTAGTGGTTTTCATTGCAAAATGAACCATACTTATGGGACCATCATGGCTTCACTCTTCTCGCATCAACTCTTTTTTTCAAACTTCCTACTAAACTCTGTGATATCACACAAGCAACTGTGACAAGTAACACTAGAGAGAAAATCCCTAAGCTGATGTTAAAGATCGTTCTATTCCAAAACTTGCAGTAAACAGTAACATGGATTTGAGTATGATACAAGAAATGGGTCTCTAAGACAATAATAATACAATGCTCCTAAGATCATTGATTCAAAAAATATGAAAACTGAGTGTCTATAGCCTAACTCACAAGTCACAACAGTATCAAAATATAAGGCATGAACGTAAATGAGATTCTGCAATTCTTGGACAAGTAATAGATCTGAAATGAATGAGATTCATCCAAAAACGTATGTAAGGAGTTCCTTTATTGATTAAATTTGGCTGTAAAGAGAGAAAACAAACAGAGAATGACAAAAAAAGAATGTTCCACTTTTCCGGATTAAACAAAACGAGTAAGGCAATTTCAGAAAGTCTTAAGTGTGGTCAAATCATTGAGACTTACTCATACAGTTTTTTTCCGAAGCATCTCCTCTGATGGAAGCTCCAAAGTAGCTCCTGCGTGATCCTGACTTGCTTTCACCTCTACACCACACAAGCATTGGAGTTTTTTTCAGTCACGCAATTCAACGAACAGATGGTGTGCAAGATAAAAAAAGAGTGTAAAGAGTAATCAAAACGTACCGTATCCGCCGCGTTCGTTGAGTTTGGCCTGAACGATCATGGTGGAAATGAACTGCGTCGCTTCACGCGCCTCTTCGAGAAGGCGAGTGATGTCGGAGCCGGAAGCCACGTGGCGGTTTTCATCAAATTTCTTACGGATCTCGGACGCCGAAGCCTTCAGCATCTCGGTATCTCCGGCGAACGATTTCCTTGTAGCCCTGAGCAAAGCTCTGTACGCGATCAACGCTTCTCCGGTCACCATTTCTACTCCTTTCCTCTTTTCAACCTTTTCAACCTTTTCTTCTCCTCCTCCGCCGCCGCCGTCGTCTCCTTCACCAAAAACTTGGGAGGAATCGAAATGGTACCTTTCTGTTCGCGGCTTCGAGTTTCATTGGGCCTTTATGATTAAGCCCATTAATAAATATTTCGGGTCATACCTGTTCCAGCTGGGTAAAAACCGCATCGGTCGGATCCTTTAGAGAATTTATCAATCTTGCGTGTTCTCGTTCGTTCACTACTTCCGAGTGTCTTCTTCAACATTCCCAAAGAGGTACGCTTTCTGAATTCGCTCGTTTGCTGTAAAGCTTCAATTTCACGCCTTTTTTTACTTGAATGATACGAAACCCTAGATCATTCAGTCTGCATCGATTCGAACAATTCAGTGAAATTGACCAAACTCAGAAGCAGTATGTGGAGATTTGGTTTATATAAACCCTACCTCTGTAAAATTAGCCATTTGAATCCTCAAATTAGCCATGCAAAAGTTAAATTGCGTTCTTAGTAATGTATAATCGTTTCTTGAATTTGGTATTGGGTTTATTGTAATCTCGTTGTTGTTAATTTCTCCAGCTTGAGATTAGAGATGGATCATGTATACAAAGGTCAGCTGCAAGCATATGCACTCAAACAAAATCTTGAACTACCAGTGTATGCCACTGAGAGAGAAGGGGCTCCTCATGCTCCTCGGTTTAGATCTAAGGTTACATTTTGTGGAAAGACTTACCAGAGCCATGAGTTCTTTCCGACTCTTAAATCGGCTGAACATGCCGCTGCCAAAATAGCATTGGCTTCATTGACGCCACAGAGTCCTGAGGCTAGTTTATGTTCCTCCCTCATTTTTGGATCACAGTTTATGTGCTTTTTTCAAAATCTGATTTTTATCTTTTCTCTGATTTTTTTTTTTGTTTATTTTCAGGGAATTGATGTTGCATACAAGAACCTGTTACAAGAGATTGCTCAGAAAGGAAATTCTCTGTTACCAGTTTATGCAACTGTTACATCTGGTCCATCGCATTCGCCAGTTTTTACTTCAACTGTTGAGTT
Organism: Camelina sativa; assembly: GCF_000633955.1. Lineage (NCBI taxonomy): Eukaryota > Viridiplantae > Streptophyta > Magnoliopsida > Brassicales > Brassicaceae > Camelina > Camelina sativa. Next base: position 34,585,118 of record NC_025689.1, on the reverse strand, counting down.
TGCTGGGAAGGTCTTCAGCGGAGAAGAGGCCAAAACCAAAAAGTTGGCTGAAATGAGTGCTGCTAAAGTAGCATTCATGAGTATCAAAACTGGTATGTAGTATCTACATCCCTTGCTTTTCATATCTTGTTTATTCCGTTAAAAATGGTCAAATGTTTCAAATCAGCAAGTTATGTTAGTTTTCAGTTGGTGCGTGGTATGAGATAAGAAATGATCGGACTGTTTCTCATTATAGATTGTTACCTCTGTTCTTGTAAACTGTTTTCAAATTCCATTCAGCTGTAGACATTTTGACTAAAGTTAATCTTGTTAACTGCATCTGAGGTTCTTCTTGTCAATCTTTTGAACTTTTCTAGATCAGTATTCCCCTCATGGATATTCTTCTACATGGCCAAGTCAGAAATTGGGTCATGAGGGTGAGCAGTTTCACAACGAACAAATCATGAAACAACTTTTTTGTTTGTTTGTTTCAAAACCATTTGATTGTATTATCTTGATGCATATTCCTAATGTTAAAAAGTCAAACGTGACAAGTTGGTGATAATCTATGATGTACAGGGAACTCGAACCAGACCTCGTCGCCTTCTTTGCCTTGTGAGAGACAAGAAGCTGTAAATTCAAATGTGAAGAGCAGTTTACAAGAGATCCAGTCCCAACCTTCCGAGGTGGTGATGACCCCTGATTCCCCAGCAAAGTGTATTAAAGTGGATGAAAATGGTTAGTCTTCTTTAAAACCTACCTTACATTAATAATAATGCTTTGGTTTGTTTGTTATAGAGAAATCGCTCTTCCTTTGCTATGATTTGTGGTTCAATCAGAGGGACGCATTTCACCTTACATAATTGCATTCCAACGTCAGTTTTAATCATTCGAAACTCATGCTCTACATTCTTCATTCTGTGCAGAATTTCCAGATCTTCATAATGTACCAGCCAGTAATGCTAAGGAGAGGAATGTTGCTTTGCATGTGCCTGAGAATCCTACAAACGATGGTACTCTTAATGCACCAACTAGTGATGATATGAAGATGAGAATTGCTGCTTCTTATTCGCCTAGACCTCTGAATCCTACAAACGTTGTTACTCCTAATACACCAGCTACTAATGGTATCAAGAGGAACATTGCAGCTTGTTCTTTGCGTATGCCTCAGAATCCCACAGACGATGGTAGAGAACCTTCACCATGTGTAGATGAGAGTGAGAAGAAGAAGCTCATAATGGGAACTGGCCACCTGAGTATACCAACTGGCCAACATGTATTTTGTCGTCCGTGGAACCCGGAGATAACTCTTCCTCAAGACGCGAAGATGCTCTTTAGGGATGATAGTTTTATTGCCTATCGTGTCATGACACCGTAAAGACATCAATATTTGATGCATAATAAGTGTAAGATAGAATGGTAAGCTACGCTATATCTCATATGTTTGTAGAGAGATACAATGTTAAATCTCATAGGTTTAGGCTTTTGTCTCTGGTTTTCTTCAGCAATAAGTGTTGTGTAATGACGAATTTGTTTTGTTTTGAATGATTGATAAGCACATAAGAGAGCACATGTGAGAGGCACATGTTAAGAGTAAAGAGAAGCATCTGAAGGATAGAGTATAAATAGAGTTAGTAGAGTCTATTGTAGAGACTTATCCTGCGTGATCAGTTTGTGTGAGTTAGTTAGATCAGAGCTGCGACTCTGTTCTTGGTGATAAGAGAGGAGAACTGTAACTCCATCTTATCAGTTAGGTTCATCGTTTGTATTAGGGGTTGAGAAGAGATAAGAGAGAAGAGATCATCACCTTCAATCTTATCAATTGGTGCGCTAGTGATCTGCGATCGAATCAAACGCTGAAGAGATTTAATCACAATGTGTCTCGAGGGATTTCCCATCTTCGATGGTGTTGCTGGTGAATTGTGATCTTGGATTTCATGGCTGGAGGAGTTCTTTATTCAGGAGGCTTTCATAGGAGATGAGAAGCTGAATCTTGCACAGAGTCTTCTCGAAGGTGATGCTGAATCTTGGTTCTATATGCGACAAAGGATATCTCTCTTTCAATCGTGGAACGAAATGAAGAAATCGTTGTTATGTGCTTTTGGTACCGAGGATGATCCAGAGAGAATCAGATTGGTCTTGGAGCGAGAACGACGATGGGAGAAACTCCAACAATCGTATATGGCGAAGCAATCGTCTCCACAACGGTCTTCTGAGAAAATCCAACCGTTTTCAATGGAGCAAGCTCATGATCATCTGGAAATTTCTGACGAATCATTGAATCAAGTCGGTGCAATCGTTGTTGAGAAGAAAGGATCGAAGAAGGAGCAAGATTCGTGTTTTGAACCAACTGGTTCCGAAACAGAGTCGAGTCTCACATCGCAACCACAAGCTGAATCACAATCGCTGGACGTGGACCGCGGCGTAAACGCAAACGCAACATTGCCAACGCCACCGGTATGCGTTTCTGATCCTGAGCGTGTGCCGACTATTGATATTGAACTTAGGTCAGTGAATTCAGTGTTGCAAAATCAAGGATTTGTGATGATGAACGAAACTTTGAAGCAAGAATTGATTCAGAATAACAGCCAGATAACTAAGGTGGATCTTGAAGGTGTTGCTGCGATGTCTCAAAGTTTGGTTGGTATCACTAAAAAAGCTTCTGCATACAAGGTGTTCGACAAAATGACTCCACAGAAAGAAAGACTGAAATCAATGAAGAAGAGGAAATGCTTGAAAGCTTGGAGGTTCAAATTCAAATATAAAAACAGGACAAAGTCAAGAGAATTGATCAAACATCAGCTATTTGCTAGTGAAGATGGCAAGTCCATCAGTTTTTGTTTTCATGCTACAGTTGGATTGGTAGAGGAGAAGAAGATTTCAGAGCCTTAGACTACATAAGAAAGCTCACTTGTCAAGGGTGTTCTGTGACATGAGGATGAAACAGTTTATCATTGGTGATCTGCAGCCTATGAACATGGCAGTTGGTGGAGTAGCTAGGCTTGCTACTCTAGATGAAGCTATCCAAGCACACAAACTCTCATGCTGTCCCCACCTGCTTTTCTCTACGCAGTATAATTTGATGCCATCAGTTTCCATTTCTATGTTTGGCGCTGGAGAAGCTATCCTGTTATCTCCTACTGCGACTGAGCTATGGCATTCTTCTTGTGCACACCAAATGTTTGCTCTCAGGCCTAACAGAGTTCGAAATAAGAGGAAGCTAAATTTGTTCCCCAAGAACTGGATGTTTAAGTTCAAAACAAGAAATCTGCAGCAAAATATGAAAATGGGACGGAGGAACAAGTCAGATAAGCCAAGGTTACAGTTCACAAGGATGTTGAGATGGGACTCAAGAAGCATGCCACAACTTCTTAGCGTGTATATGCAGCTCATGTACAAGAAACATGGAAGAGAGCATGGAAACAGAATGTTCCCCATACACCAAACTTTTCAAGCTCTAGTTGAAGTGGCAGTTCTTCATACGGAGGGACAGCAGCAAGTATTGGAACTGTGGGTGACACACTTGGTGGTTCGTGAGCTACTACACAGCTTGTGGGCAAGCTGTTTTGAAAGGGGGGAGTATTGATAAGCACATAAGAGAGCACATGTGAGAGGCACATGTTAAGAGTAAAGAGAAGCATGTGAAGGATAGAGTATAAATAGAGTTAGTAGAGTCTATTGTAAAGCATCCTGCGTGATCAGATAGATTGTGTGAGTTTGTTAGATCAGAGCTGCGACTCTGTTCTTGGTGATAAGAGAGGAGAACTGTAACTCCATCTTATCAGTTAGGTTCATCGTTTGTATTAGGGGTTGAGAAGAGATAAGAGAGAAGAGATCATCACCTTCAAACTTATCAATGATATATAGATACTAAGAAATCACAGTGAACTTAGTACTTGGATCGAACCACATATAACGGTGTGTGGAGAGACACTAGATAAGTAACCACCGGTATTCAAGTAGAATATTTATCACTACAACCAAAAATAATGAGAGACAAAAGAGTAGAGGTAAGCAAAATATTAGGGAACAGCAATTCCATCCGTCCGAAGATACTAGATCATGGTCAATTTCAAATAGACGATGGTGATCAATGATCAATGATCAATGTGTATGAAGTATGACAAAAAGCATAACTCACAAATACAGAAATTAGCAGATTATAAAATTTGTAACAGTAATTAATATATTTAATATCAGTTCCGATTTTCCAAAATCGGTAAATCATTTTAATATTTTAGTTTAAATTTTATAAATTAAATTTAAATGTCAATAGCATGTTTGTAAATAGGTTCTAACTCTAGGATTTATTTGCTAAATATCTTAAAAAATGTATGTATAGAATTCCAAATTTCAATAATATCATCTATTTTCTATTTTTTTTTTTTATGCTCTATCCACCTTCGGATCTATTATATTTCTAAGGCATTTTACCACAAATTTTAGGGCTAGAATAATGCTTCTCCAAAATTGTGAAATGCCACTTGTTAATTTAACAAGTAATTTACACAATACCTGTTCAATTAAAATTTCACATATACTAAGATAATAATGAACATATATGAAAAAAATAATTTATTTGGTATACTCGAAACATTTTAATTGTTTGCAGTTAAATGTCTATATTATGTTTTCAAAACATATGTAATTTTGTTATTTCAACCAAAAAAAAATTGTTATCTCAAATATTACAAAAAGTAACCCAAAAATATAAATTATAGTAAATATATAAATATGATTTACTTCCTTTTTTATTATAAATAATGTGTGTGCGGATTCTTTGACACGCCAAACGTGTACATCTCCACATAATATTTTTTATATACACAGGTTTTCATCCAATTAATTGGTTCATGTGAGTTAATTTTTTGTTGTAAAAGAGAAAAAAGTATATATATAGTAGAAAAAAGATGTGAAAAAATGTTGGTGGTTTGCATTAATCATAATGTTGGTAGTTTGCATTAATCATAAATCATATATATAAATATATATTTACTTCATTCTCTTTATTTTTTATTTTTATAAATAGAAATGTACGTGCGAATTTTTTGGCACGCTAAACATTTACATCTCTGCATAATATTTTTTATATACACAGTTTTTTATCCAATTAATTGGTTCATATGAGTTAATTTTTTGTTGTTTTTAAAAAAAGAATATATATAGTAGAAAAAGATGTGAAAAAATGTTGGTGGTTTGCATTAATCATAATTTCCTTATTTGGCATTAAGAAAAAGGAAAAAAATAAACGTTTTTGGTTTTTTT
>NC_025689.1:34559536-34579817 GCF_000633955.1 Camelina sativa | reverse complement strand
TTTTTTTTTTTTTTTTTTTTTTTTTTTTTAGATATTTCGAAATTTCATTAAGATTATTTGTTTCCTTTTTTTATTTGAATGTTTCTATCTATACTCTGATCTACAATACAATGCATATAATGGCTGTAATGGAAAGCGCGTATATATTATTATATGATTTGTCTTATAACTGTAACCGTTGGGTAGTGCCACGTGGAAATAGGAAAAAAATAAAAAACGTTTTTATAGTTTTCCTTTTATGCTTTAGATATTTTCTTTTTGTTTTAATGATTTATCCATCGTCGGATCTATAATATAATTGCATCTAAAGGCTGTGATAAAGATATGGTTTTGTTCTTTTTTTTTTTTTTGTGTATTATAACCCGTTGGGGATCTCTTCGCTATAAATAAGCAGAGAGGTCTTGTTGTCTTCTCATATTCACATTGCTTAACACAACAAAACAGAAAGACACTCTTCTCTTCTTTCACCACCTGAAAGAGAGACAACAAAAAGAGAGAGAGAGGGTTTGTTCTAATGTCGACGGAGAGCAAACATGCCCTAACTCTGTCCGTTCGGTTCCTGGCTCCATTGAGAGAGCCACGCCGATTCGACCAGATTCCACGCCGATTGGACTCGCTTGCCGGTTTGATCCATCAAAGCTTGCAGTTGCGGATTCTGTAGAGTTACTCGATTTTGGGTAAATTACATATTTGTTATCAAAACACCTCTTCTGGAGAGTTCTTCTTGAAGAGGTGCCTTTGGTAACAAAGAAGTAAATTACTCAAAATAGAGGAACTCTACATAATTATGAAGATGGTTATAGTCTTCTTTGAAATCTATACTACATGAAAAAAATGCTTTGGTTTGTTTGTTAAAGCCAACACTCTCTTCCGTTGTTTAACTTGTGGTCAAAGCAGAGGTATCCTATGTCCTGAGCTAGATTGGAAGCTGTTGTTAAATAGAAATCCAACCTTACTCTTACCCGCATGAAATGGTCTCCAATGTTTGTTTTTGCTAAATGATCATAATGGTTTGTACATTCAAATTTCATGATTTACAGTCGTCATTCTCTGTTCAGAACTTCCTGATGTTCATAGAGCACCAACCAGTAATGAGAGGGAGACGAACCTTGCTTTGCCTCCTACATACGAAGTCACTCTTAATGCACCAACTACTAATGCTATGAACATGAGCCTTTGCTGCAAACGATGGTACTCTATATGCACCAGCTACTGATGGTATGAAGATGAACATTGCCGATGGTACTCTTCGCCAATGCCTCAGAATCCCACAAAGGATGGTAATGAAAATCATCATCATGTGTTGAGGACGAAGTTCACAATAGGAACTGGCCACCTAACATCCCAAACTTCTATGTAAAAGACTGCGACCTTTTTTGATCTCACAAGATACTAATTTCAAATGCAAATCTAATAAAACCAATTGCAAACTATTGAAGTATTACAGTATTCATAGAGATGAAAGCTAAAAGCAAATGAGATACAAACAGTAACATTACTAATCACTCCTAAAGTATTATTACAGAACAGTGATCATTAATAAAACCATTTGCAAAGTATTACAGTATCCGTTGAAGTTTATGCAACTGAGTATCTTGATGTTGCCGACTTTGAATACCTACCAAATAAGAATCAAACTGTATTAAAATCTTATGAATTATTTACATTACAATGAAAATGAATGAGATACCTACCAGATCGCTCATAGTCACCATACTTTTGAAATGCCATAGCGAAGAAGCCATGCCTTCCATGGATGCTCCTCTTTGTAGAAGCAAATTCCAAAGAGAACTACTGTAGCAACGCATCAAATCACTTCCTTCTTAGGGCTCCTAGCCATATCAACACCTGCAAAAAAACAAAAAGAAAAAGCTGAAACAAGCTTATGGGACAAGAAAAATGTTAAACTAAATGAAAACAGTTTATTCATTGTTTACTCACAATATGCAAAACGGGATCCCTATCAACAGTGTTATCCACGAAGTATACAAGCACTGAACTCAGGTACATATTCTTAACATGAGCAGGTAAACTCAGAATAGTTGATGAAAAAGTTACAACAGATTAGACATTGCTTGCTCTCAGTTGTTCGAAAGCCAAACCTCAAGAAGACAAACCAGAAATATTATTTCAAAAACAAATCTAAATATCAAAACAACCATTAGAAAAACAATTACCAGAAATGCAAGGATAGAAAACATGGTGGCCACAGTCAAACAGGGAGCAAGGAAGGCTGAACGTGCAGCAATCACATGGCCATTTTTCATTCACAACGTTAGGTGCCATTACTTCAAGACATTGCATAAGCAAAGGTCGGAGCCTCATCAACGAATTGTAGTCAGAAACCAACGCGGTTAAGTTCCATTGGTATCGGGGTAGCAGGATGGCCTAATGCTAAGGCTTCACATGCGTCAGTGATAAGAGCAACGAATGCAACTCACACGGGTGGAAACTGCAAATAGCAACACCTTAGCAAATTGTATGTTTAGTTGACTGTTTTACTACTACTAGAATAGTAGTACCAGTGATGTTTAAGGAAAGAGTACTAATTACTTAATATTTAGACATTAATGATAAATGTAACTACAAGGGATTCATACTGATATATATTAATAATTGTATGTTTAAATCAAAACCGGTCAAGTATTTAGAAAAAGTGTACAAACCTGTCTACTAACAAAGTAACAACAATTCCTCTGCTTTAATGTTAAGGAAAATGTACAATTCTAGTACCTTCATAATTTTGACACTAATGACAAGTTGACAACTTAGGCCATGAATGCTCGTGTTTTTTAATAGTTTTTGGATTTTGGTTTTTAAATTTTGATTTTGGTGTAGATTTTAGTTTCCTTCAAAGCTTGAATGGTAATTTATTTACTTTTAGATTTTTAGTTTTTCATTGTTAGATTATGTTTTTCTTTTTTGTCAACAAATAAGAAACCAATATAAAAAAAGTCATTGATGGTTTTTTTTGAGTGAGAAATCCAAAAATATGAATTTTGGTTTTTCTTTGAAAATTTGTTAAAATACTTAAAAACTACAGTAAATCCTCTTTAAATTTATAATGTTGGGACCATGAAAATCTACTAATTTATAGAAGTTTTAATTTATCAATAAAATAATGAATTTTAGAGAGATTATTTATCAATAATTAATAATTAATTTATAGAGAGATTTTTCTAATTTGGTATTTACAGTTATGTTTTAAAGGGAATACTAAAAATTTTTGATATAATGAAAATATAAGAGATGAACTCTAACAAAAAAAAATTATTTATTTACCGAGTATTACATTATAGAGAGTAATTGCTTATTCTTTTAGGGAAAATTGTTTATTATTGGAACAAGTCAACAACTAAAAAAGAAAACGGTTCTTGAGTGCTTATGATAAAGCCCATAATATAAAGGCCCATTATAGGATCAAAATCGGGTTGTAATTGGATAAAACACCCGAATGATTCGGATCCTTCGAAGAAAATCAATCAGGCGAAGAAGAAGAAGTCGTCTTGAGATCTCTCTAGGAGAGAAGAAGGAGAGCAAAAATGGCGTCGGGGTGGGGGATAACGGGAAACAAAGGGAGATGTTACGATTTCTGGATGGACTTCAGTGAGTGTATGTCTCATTGCAGAGAGCCCAAAGATTGTACTCTTCTTCGTGAAGACTACCTCGAGTGTCTTCACCATTCCAAAGAGGTCTGTTTCTCTATCTATCTTTCGCCTCTTCCCTTTCAATTGGTTCCTGTGTTGTAGTAGTCATTAATTCACGCTTTTGATTGCTTGATCGGTCTTCTGATTTTATTGATGATTCTTCCCCCTGTTACTACCGGAACCCTAGATTAATGTGGTTTCCTGAATTGCATTTTTCTCTCTCTAAGTATAAATGTGGATGCTTTCACTAGATCGCTCGTAGTGATTAGGTTTTATTATATTAACACCGCTGCTTCCCTTGTTTGAAATTTAGTTTTATGGCCTTATCTTATNCCCCCCCCCCCTGATGAACTATTTAGCTGTTAAGTTTGGAAGTTGAGGTTTACTCTTCAGCTCTTGTCCCTGTTTGATCCTTCAAATGGAACCATTTGTCCAACTTTCATGCCCTTTTTTTTTGTCTCTGTATTGATACCATGTGCGTATTAGAGAAGCCAATGAAACTGAATGTATTAGGGTTGCGGGTGACTTTTGCTTAGGCTAAGCTTATAGTAGATGATGGACTGATAAGGGAGGATGGTTTATTTGTGTATTTGTTGTAGTTCCAACGAAGAAACAGGATATACAAAGAGGAACAACGTAAACTAAGAGCAGCTTCAAGGAAAGGCGAAGAAACCGGGGATCGGACTCCTACTCATCACTAATCTCAGTATGTATTGTCCTCCTATCTCCAAAGTTTGCAGCTGAGAAGAAGAAGAATAAACAAAAAAGGGTTCATGAAGATTTCTGTATGTTGTTGTGTCAAACTTTATTTGATCGTTTTCAGTTTGATTTTGCAATGGATTTACTATCTTTTCTTGTCTATTTTTCCTCTGAGTGAGTTGTAATATGCCTTTGGCTGTTCATCAAGCACAGACTCCTTCTTTCATGGTAATAATAATTACTCTTACAGGTATATTTAAAGATCATAATGTCAAATAGACATTAAAAACAGAACAGTGGATGGAATCATGAAAATGTCCTCTATAGATAGTTGTTGTCAACTTGTCATTGACTTTCTCTTTAAGTCTTCTCTGCAATTTCTATATGTGTAGAGAGAAACACAAGCTTTTGCATTTTTATCGTTAGTGATAATAATTTCGAAATGGAGACGAAATCTCTAGAGATAAAGGTGATGTCAACAAAAGGGCTTAAGAAAGTATCGAAGATGGATGTTTTCGTGGCCGTGAAGTTATCTGGCGATCCCAACTGCTCCGACCACCGTGAGCAGCGGACACAAGTGGCTAGAAACAGTGGAACAAGCCCCAAATGGAGCAATGATGATTTCATGAAATTCCCCATTGACCAAACCTTAGCTGAGGCTAACCGTCTTGTGATCACTTTCAAGATCAAGCGCGAGCAACGTGGAAGCGGAGAGAAAGACATCGGCGAGGTTCACGTTCCCGTGAAAGAGCTTTTGGATCATCTTGGAAACGATAAGACAGGTCAAAGATACGTCACATATCAAATCGGAAAATCCAAAGGCGATATTAGTTTCACTTATTTATTCACCGATCAGGTGGCGATTACTAGCGGTGGTGGCTTCTCACGATACTTAGCTCCCGAGCCGGTGCGTCCTGCTGCAGCGACACACCAGCCTGTTCTGAACAGACCCGTATTGAGTCAGTTGCTTCCAAGCGTGGGATCGTTTAGCAGCTACGATCATGTTCCTTGTCACTCTCAGTCTCAGCCACCGTTTTATTTTTCACCACAGGCTCAGCCGGAGATTCTTCCGCCGTCTTTCTTCCCCGGATTGTATCAGCCTCATGGATATCAGATGAGTTACACACCGGAAAGTCCACCGACAATGTATACTTCTATATTTCCTGGCTTATCATGTCCGCCGCAGACACAACCGGGACTATATCCACCGACGAGCCCTTACAGATATTAGCTTAACGGTCAACGTCTCTGAGCTAAGTCGTCGGTGAGGAGATTTGTAGACTTTTTAACTAATGATCACGTCCCTCTACTTGTGTTTTTATTTTATCATATTTTTTTTTTTTTCAGTCATCCTCTTTTATGTTGGTTAATTAACAACATAATGTTGTCTTTTTTTATTTGTCTTTAACATGTAATCATAAAAATTGTTGCGTTATTGTAATTTTTGAACTTATTGAAAATGTTGAAAATATTGGCATTATCCTGTGATAACAAATCTGATAGAGCATCATAATCTATGATACAGTTCTGTAATTTTACAAAATTTAAATATAACATAATATTTTGGAATGTTAATAGTACTATAATTTATAGAAAAAGGCCAATAAACATTTATATCATGAGTCGAATTTTTTTTTTTTTTGGTCGTAATACAAAAAGAATCTAACAATTTGGTGTTATTCACACAAATAAAATAAAATAAAAATGAATGAACTGTAAAAGATACAGTTAGAAAATTTTCCCGTAAAAATTTGGATTTTATCCAATTTTTGTTTGTTGGTTAAATAAAGAAGTCAGAGAGTAGCCGCCTCAGGGCAAACATACACGACGGCAACAACCGAAGCACCAAGTCTTCTTCTTCTTCTTCCTAATTCCTCCCTCTTCACGTTTCGTCTTCTTCCTCTATCTCTCTTACGATTCCTTTCTAATTCCGTCTACCATGGCAACCGTCTCCTCCTCCTGGCCCAATCCAAACAACCCTAACCCCGATTCCACATCTTCCGATTCTTCTACTCTTCCATCTCACCGCGATCGTGGAGACGACACCGAGTCTCTCGATTCCTTCTCCTCCATGACCCTCAACTCCTCCGAAGACGACCCTAATCTCAACTCTGATCCGATTCCCAATCCTAACCACGCCGTTACTCTTCCTATTTCTCCCCCTACGCCTAATTTACCGGTGACTCCTCTTCCGTCCGTGCTTCACCTCTCTTTCAACCAAGACCATGCTTGTTTCGCCGTCGGCACCGATCGTGGCTTCCGGATCCTTAACTGCGATCCCTTTCGCGAGATTTTTCGCCGTGATTTCGATCGTGGCGGTGGTGTTGCCGTCGTTGAGATGCTTTTCAGATGCAATATCTTAGCACTCGTAGGTGGTGGTCCTGATCCTCAGTATCCTCCTAACAAGGTCATGATTTGGGATGATCACCAGGGACGATGTATCGGAGAGCTTTCTTTTAGGTCCGATGTTCGATCGGTCCGGCTTAGGAGGGATCGTATTATCGTCGTTCTGGAGCAGAAGATTTTTGTTTACAACTTCTCTGACCTTAAGCTGATGCATCAGATTGAGACTATTGCGAATCCTAAGGGCTTGTGTGCTGTCTCTCAGGGTATTGGTTCTATGGTTTTGGTTTGTCCTGGTTTGCAGAAAGGTCAAGTTCGGATTGAGCATTATGCTTCTAAACGCACCAAGTTCATCATGGCTCATGATTCGAGAATAGCTTGCTTTGCTCTTACTCAGGATGGACATTTGTTGGCTACAGCTAGCTCCAAGGGTACTTTGGTTCGTGTGTTCAATACCGTTGATGGTACCTTGCGGCAAGAGGTACCTGTATTACGCTTTTCATTCATCAAAATCCTTTCTTTCTTTTTTGGTTTGCTTCTATGGCTGATGCAAGAATCTTGCTAAATTTGTTGCTGGTTTAGTCACTGACTGGTGGTTTCTGAATCTGATTTTGATGATCTCAGTTCATAGTTTCTATTATTAGCTGAAAGATGCAGAGAAGTTCATTTATATGCACTAGGGTGACTGCTTCGAGTTGGTTTACTTGCTATTGTTGGATATGTGTGTTTATTATGATAGAGGCCGATAGTTTTAAGCTTGTCTCTGTGGATTTCTTTCGTTTTTAACCTCAAGTCCCAACTTTAGATGGTACAAAACTCTTGATAGATTGCTGAGGGTGAAACATGTTGAAAAGGAGGCATCTTTCGTCAGTGAGAGGAACCTGTTTATAGTATTAAACATTACTAGGTTCTTGATAAACCCATCAGCAAGCAATAGTTATTACAAAACATGTGGTGGTATATGTTGCGGCTGATCTTGTTCCTTATGCTGCACAGATTCTTATATCCTTTCATTGGAGTCACTGAATTAAGTCAATTTGCATCGATTCCTCCATAGAAAAGAAAATCTTTATGCATTCATCTTTATCAGGATGTTGGAATCACTCATCATGTTAAGCTATGGAAATTTGTGTGATTCTTATTTTTAGGAAATCTCAATTCTATTTGTGATCCTTATAACAATGCCATATGATTTTGGAGTCCATGAAACTATAATGCGAACATGATGATGTGACCGTACAGGTTAGGAGAGGTGCAGATAGAGCGGAGATCTATAGTTTGGCCTTCTCTTCAAATGCTGAGTGGTTAGCTGTCTCAAGTGACAAAGGAACTGTCCATGTTTTCGGTCTCAAAGTCAATTCTGGAGCTCAAGTGAAAGAGACATCACGTATTGCATCTGAACTTACTCGCTCTAATTCATCCCCATCTTCGTCTCTATCATTATTCAAAGGTAAATATTGCAAACCCAAAGTCTGTTGCTTTCACCACTTAGCTGTTGGCACCCGCACCATGTTGGTTGAGTAACCATGACTCTTTTGCTCGATTAGGAGTGTTGCCAAAGTATTTCAGCTCGGAGTGGTCGGTGGCTCAGTTCCGGTTGGTTGAAGGGACTCAGTACATAGCCGCCTTTGGTCATCAGAAGAACACAGTTGTTATTCTTGGCATGGATGGGAGGTAAGCAAAAAATGCTTGTAGTTGCAATTGAGTTTAGAGGAATCTTGAATTCCTTATTATTTGGTCTGTGTGTATTTGCTTATTTGATTTGACCGGACTTGGGTTCTTTGATGTTTTAAAACAGCTTCTATAGATGCCAGTTTGATCCAGTGAACGGCGGGGAAATGACTCAGCTTGAGTATCACAACTGCCTGAAACCGCCTTCTGTTTTCTAGAAAACTTTTATTCTCTTTTGTCCCTTATATGTTGTATCTCTCTGCTACTTCAGTAGTGAGATTTGGGTGCTACGATGTTGTAATGTATAGTTTGTTTGTATAATAATCAATGGGGTCTTATAATTTGTAAAAACCTTTGATCGCTAACCAAAACATATTCATTTGTATCTTCCCAGAATCTTCCCCCAACAAACTGGGAAGATTTGAGTACGTACGTTACCTACCTGATGAAAATCCAAAAAAAACTATGATGAAAAAATATAATACAGGAGGAGGTTTCCTAGTGACATATTTGCATTTTAGTATACTAAAGGATAAAATTTCATATAACTAAACTCAAACAAAACTGCTAGGGAATTAGCCTTTATATGTATAGTCCCTAAGTATTTTGCTACTCGCTAGAATTCAAACGTTCATATAAAGTTAATTATTTAACCAAAATAAAAATTGTTAAAGAAAACGAGAAAAATGCGCATCCAGGGAATCGAACCCCTGGTCAGTACCGTGGGAGGGTACTATGATACCACTACACCAGATGCGCTTTTAGGATGATATGCCAAAAATATTGACTTTGTCTAAACGTTAAATTTTGGAGCAATAGAACTTTGTGCCCAGTCTTGGTGACTGTGTTCAAGTGTTGTTATTTGTTTAACTAATTCTAGAATCAAGATACACCATTTGCAAATTCACTGAGTTTTTTTTTCCATAGAATAGATAAAAAATAAACCAAATCATAACATTACAGAGAAGAAGAACCAGAGAAGTTGCTTTGCAACTGAGTAGTAATATCTTGAGAAGCAACATCAATCGTACCATTGAGAAAACCAGTGTACCAAGAAGCAGAGAGCTTTGGAGACCTCTCGAGACCAGGTTCGCTAAAATTCACATAGTACATTCCATAGCTCAGCTTGTATCCACCGTCTATCTCATACAAATCCAACATTGACCATACGAAGTAACCTCTCGTGTCTGATCCATTTCTGATCAGTCAGAAGATTTTTATAGAAACAGTGTGTCAAGTAAACCATTATTAAAGTGGGACATAAGACCACTAAAACAAGTAATGCTAATATGATGAACTAAAAGATAAAGAAGGGTAATAGTACTTGATGGCGTTGAGCACAGCACCAATGTAAGCTTGAATGTATTCAACTCTTGGTGTGTCTTGTAGCATAGAATCGTGTTTCATGGCTCTACCTGTGTTTAAGAACAAAAAAGGTGTGATTTCAAGAAGACAAAAACAGAGCAAGAAGACAAAATAGAATGAAGTGTTTACCATTTTCAAGAATGTAGATTGGAGGATTGTTATAGCTCTGCTTTAGATACTCAAGAACATCTTCAAGACCCCATGGAGTGGCATCAAATGGTGAAGAAGTCCCAGCGGCTGTCCAAAGAAGAAGTTTTATCAGCTAAAAAGAGTTTCCAAGATTTTTCCATTGACTGATGATGAAAATAAAACTATGCTTACAGATAATATATGCGCCAATATCTGCAAAGAAGGCTTCGTTAGTGTTACTAGGAAAGATAGAAGGTGAAGGTCGGTTTGTGACGTAGACTGTTATGTAGTGAACAATTCCAATAAAGTCAGCTGATCCTTTCACTTTCTCGGACTCTTCCTCTGAGAAAACCGGTAATCTCGACCCCAAGGTTCTCTTCATTTCATCAGGATAGTCCCCAAATACCAAAGGCTTCAACATCCTTAATTATATTTATCAACTTAGTCGATTTTGTCCACAAGTTATTAAAACAAAAGAAAGCTTAGATAATTCTCACCAGCCAAAGAGGAAAGCTTTGGCTCTTTGAGTTGCGGTTTCATCTTCCTTGGAGTTTGTATAAGGAGATAACCCCAAAGCAAACATACTAAGTCCTATGGATCCTCTTTGTTTACTCTGCACTATCATATGAACTATGTTTATATAAGAAGGGTTAAGGATTTTAAAAGCGCAAAAATAAAATAGGTATACCTTGTACTTGAGTTTATACAAATTGGAAACGGAGGCATGAGCTAGCAAAATGTTATGGCCTGCAATATATGTCTCCATACAAGAACTTCCGGCAGAGCAATTGGTAGGAGGAGTACAATGTCCAAACCTTCTTCCTTGGCCATAAAAAGCAATGGCGAATATTGTAGCTTCGTTGATTGTAGTCCATAGCTTCACATCCTCCCCAAACTCTCTGAAGCAAACATCTGCAAAAGCAGTGAAGTCTTCTCTGCAATATAACAAATAAACAATATTTTTTAACTTTAAAAAAGTGACTTTGTTAGATCAGAATCTTCTTTGATACTTTACATGATTTTGCGGTTGATCCATCCTCCGTACTCATCTTCAAGAGACTGAGGAAGATCATAGTGGTAAAGTGTAACGTGTGGTTCGATTCCTGTTAAATAGTTTTGTCAAAAATTATCTTAGCTAGAAGCTATACTGAATTGGCTTTAGTTGGGGATCAAGTAAAAAAAACTCACCATGGCTTCGCAGTTCTTTGATGAGATTCTTGTAAAACAATAGACCTTTTGGGTTAATGAGTCCTCTTCCATCTGAAAAATCACACAGACAAAAAAAAAAGGGTTTAAAGAGGTCAGGAACAATATCGCTAGTTACTTGCAAAATAAGAAACAAGGAAGAGGCATTCACTAGGTATAAGTCTTGACCAGGAGATAGAGAATCTGAATGCTTCTAAGCCCATATCTGCCATCAGCTTAACATCTTCCTGTAGAAGTCACAAAAACATCGAATTTGGAAAAACAGAGCTGATAACTTGTTTGACAAGTAAACAACGAAGAATATAAAAGAGAAAACCTTGTATTTGTTATACCCATCACATGCTATATCTCCTCCAATACTTTCATTATCTGCAATTAGGGGATCTATGCTCATATTGTACATATAAACTCGAAACAATGACTCAGTATTCAAAAACTAATTTAAACAATTACAACAGTGGGAGGTTGTATCCCAGACGCTAGGACTTCTTCCCTCTTCATCAGCAGCTCCTTCCCACTATTTCCACAAATTCCCAATCAATTTGTAGACAAAACAATGAAAAAGAAAAGAAGACAAGACAAATTGCCATTGATGTAGGTGCAGACTCGAACCTGATAAGCAGAAGTGGCTGCTCCGAAGAGAAAATCCTCTGGAAAATCGTTTCTGGTGAAGGCATCAATATTGTAGCTTGTTGCCAAAACGATGGCCACAAGAAAACTCATAAACAGAGAGATAGGTTTCATTTTTTATTTTCTTCTTTTAGTCTGTCTGTCTTTTATTTAATTGGACCATTGCAGATATAGCAAAATATCTTCTTCTCTTTTTTTTTTAGGTGAAGTGTAATATTTCCGTTATAAATTTACCAAATGTATTCCATTTTTAAAATTGCCAATTATATGTAATAGGTACATCGTTTGTAGTTTATAAACAAATTTCAGGAAATAACAAATTAGTTAAGTATAAAGATTTTTTACCCTTTCGGTTCATGCTAAAATGGGTAAAATTCGTTGTAATTTAAGAAGCAAAATGCCAATTTAGCTAAATTTTACATTTGGAAATTATTTTGAATTATTCTGTTTTTTTTTCTTTCCAAGATAGTTGTATTGTATGTACCATATTGAAAGAAGAAGAGTGAGTGAGTGGAGTAAAACCTCATGGACCCCGGTACATATTTGCGTTAGAATTATTTAAGACGAGAGTCACAAGACAGTGGACTATTCTAAGTTCCAGCAAAAACATACAAGAGAATCAAATTCTACTTGGTGTGACCGAATATTTAGATTTTTATTGTACTACTGATTTATTTATCTTTATTTTTTGGGAACAAAAATGCTAGTTAAGTTGAATTTTACACCAAATGAGCTTAAGTTATAAAGGCGCAGAATATTATGTTTTACATATCATTTCATATCCAAATCTTATAAAAAAAAACATTTGCCAACTAACTGAACTGTTTCTCATAGAATAGATACATTAATTACAGTGAAGAAAAGCCTGAGAGGTTTCTCTGCAACTGAATCATATTATCTTGAGAAGCAACATCAATTGTACCATTGAGAAAAGCAGTGTACCAAGAAGCAGAGAGTTTTGGAGACCTCTTGCGACCAGGATCACTAAAATTCACATAGTACATTCCGAAGCTGGTTCTATATCCAGTCATTAACTCATATACGTCAATCATCGACCATACAAAGTAACCTCTCGTGTCTGATCCATTCCTAATCAGTCAAAAAGATTGATTTCTCATATTTCAACTAAAACTAACATTATATTGTGATATTTGACCACTTCTTCAATGCTAATATAAGGACTAAAAAGATGAAGAAGGAGAATCATACTTGACGGCGTTGAGCACAACACCGATGTAAGCTTGAATGTATTCAACTCTTGGTGTGTCTTGTAGCATCGAGTCGTGTATCATAGGTTTACCTGCTCTTTTTTTTTGGTGTCATTAGAAGAAACTAAAGAACAAAAAGGTGTGCTTTCAAACAGACAGAACAGAGCAAGAAGACAAAACAGAACCAAGTGTTACCATTTTCAAGAATGTAGATTGGAGGATTGTTATAGCTCTGCTTTAGATCCTCAAGAACACCTTCAAGACCCCATGGAATAGCATCCCACTTCAAGAAAATCAATTGAGTAAGGAAAAAATCTCCAGTTTCATGAAGATCAAACAAAAGCTTTTGGCATAACTATATATGTATATATATACCTCGGAAAATGAATAGTTCCCAATGGCTGTCCAAAGAAAGAAGAGTTATCAGTTAAAAAGAGTTGAGAAGCTTTATCTACTGATTTTGATGATGAAAGAAACCTAAGCTTACGGATCAAATACACGCCCATGTCTTTAAAGAAGCCTTCGTTCATGCTGGGAAAGATAGAAGGTGACGGTTGGTTTGTGACGTAGAATGTTATGTAGTGAATAATTCCAATAAAGTCAGATGATCCTTTCACTTGCTCCGACTCTTCCTCTGAGAAAACAGGTAACCTCGTCCCCAAGGTTCTCTTCATTTCTTCCGGATAGTCCCCAAATACCAAAGGCTTCAACATCCTGAATTTTATCAACTTAGTCTTTCAGATTTTGTCCTCAATTAAAACAAAAGAAAGCTTATATAATTCTCACCAGCCAAATAGGAAAGCTTTAGCTCTTTGAGTTGCGGTTTCATCGTCCTTGGAGTTTGTATTAGGAGATAACCCGAATGCAAATATACTAAAGCCTACAGATCCTCTCTGCTTACTCTGCACCATCATATGACTATGTTCATACGGAAGAATTAGGGTTTAAGGCTTTAAGAGCGAAGAAGAGATATCTATGTATACCTTGTACTTTAGTTTATACAACTTGGAAGCGGAGGCATGAGCTAGCAACATGTTATGGCCTGCAATATATGGTTCTGTAGAAGAGTTTCCAGTAGAGCAATTGATGTATTTGTTAGGAGAACAACGTCCAGGCGGTGAGATTCCTTCGCCATAAGAACAAATGGCAAATATTGTAGCTTCGTTGATTGTAGTCCATAACTTCACATCCTTCCCAAACTCTCTGAAGCAAACATCTGCAAAAGCAGTGAAGTCCTCTCCGCAATATAACAAATAAACAACACTTTTAAACTTTTTTAAAAAGTGACATTGTTAGATCAGAACTCTTCTTTGAAACGTTACATGATTTTGCGGTTGATCCATCCTCCATACTCATCTTCAAGAGACTGAGGAAGATCATAGTGGTAAAGTGTAACATGTGGTTCAATTCCTGTTAAATAGTTTTGCCAAAAAGAAATCTTTTAGAAGATAAAGTATAAAGACAGAAGGAAAATAAAGTATGAAGACAAGAAAGCTCACCATGATTTCGTAGTTCTTTGATGAAGTTCTTGTAAAACAATAGACCTTTTGGGTTAATGGGTCCTCTTCCATCTGGAAAAATACGCAGCAAAAAAAAAAAAAAAGAAGGGTTTTAAGAGGTCAGAAACAATCTCGTTAGTTACTTGCAAACAAAGAAACAAGGAAAAGGCATTAACTAGGTATAAGTCTTGACCAGGAGATAGAGAATCTGAATGCTTCTAAGCCCAGATCTGCCATCAGCTTAACATCTTCCTGCAAAAGTCACAATATAACATTATAACTCATCGAATTTGAAAAATATAGAGCCAAAGATTTTACAAGAACTTCTTTGAAACGTAAACGGCAAAGAAGAGTGAGAGAGAGAGAAACCTTATATTTGTGATACCCATCAGATGCTATGTCTCCATTATCTCTACTATCTAAAATGTGATGTTTGTTGACAAAAATCAAAACAAACAAACAAAAGAAGGTAAATCATACGTACATATTAAAACAGGAAGAAAATTAAAAAAAAAAAAAGCTTACGAGAGTGGGTGAAAGTATCCCAGACGCTAGGAGTTCTTCCTTCTTCATCAACAGCTCCTTCCCACTATTTCCATAATAGCAAATTGGAAATAGAACATTAGAACAAACATCACATAAAAAATACACAAAANAAAAAAAAAAAAAAAAAAAAAATGCTCTATTTTATGATAGACAACATTAGAACATAGAAGCAGAGTGGAACCTGATAAGCCGAAGTGGCGGCTCCGAATAGGAACTCCTCTGGAAAATCGTTTCTGGTAAAGGCATCAATACTGTAGCTTGTTGCCAAAACGATGGCCACAAGAAAACTCATAAACAGAGAGATAGGTTTCATTTTTCTCATTTCCCACTTTCCGTCGAATATTTTGTTAGAGACAGACGATTAAGTAAACGAGTGAACAATCTTTTCTATTCCTTCTTCCACTCGTAAAAAAAAAAAGCGATCTATGTGAAAGAAGATCATATCCCAAAGTGACATGATTCTTTGTTCTTGTGATGTGACTGTGACCGACCTACATTTCCAGGTTTCTGTTAATTAGTAAATTTGCCAGCCAGCCAGCCCTAAATGTTAAAAATGGATTTTTTTGAAAACAATTTAATTGGTAATTTCAGATTTGTTTCCCCTATTCGGTTCAAGCTAAATTCATTGTATTTTGCAGATATGCTAACTTTAGTTAAATTTTACATTTGGAGAATATTTTGTTTCTAAGACTATGATATGTATTCTACTAAATTGAAAGAGAATAGTGGGTGGAGTTGTAATGGTTACGTCTTGTTTCATTTTTGTACTAAAGTTTGGCCAAGACAAAGACTAGACCAGTTGGACATTTCCATAAAATGAGCTGCCACGTCAAAATATAATAATAATTCATACCAAAATTTATTAGTGATTTTCAATGTGAAGAAAGAAAAAAAAATTTGCGCATCCAGGGAATCGAACCCTGGTCAGTACCGTGGGAGGGTACTATGATACCACTACACCAGATGCGCTTTCTTGATCAAACTGTCAAAATATACGTATTTGACTCCTATATTTTCATATATTGGGCCTTAATTGGCTAAACTTTCCGTTCTGAAATAAGGCCCACGACCATCGGACACAGTGACCTTTGTGAACGCTTCGTTCGAAAATACGACAACCAAGAAAGAAGATTAGAAGAATAATAGGTGATAAAAACTATATATAATTTTTAATTTGAGCTACTTAGATTCGTAAATCGGTTGTTACAACTTACAAATGACCACGCGCTCTTCATTTTACTTTCTTGACCAACGGTTGTAGTTTCCTTGACCATGCAACGATCTATACTTTTTTTCTTTTTTTAACTATCTCAACATTTTAATTTTAGGTATGCATATCTTCATTAAGTCACAAACCACCATATTAAGTTACCACGTCTTTTTATTTTTTAACCCTATCTTCCATTCACCTACTTAGATCGGTTGAGGGTACAGAACCATAATGTAACAAGTGGATCTATATATTAACGTGTGATAATCATGCTAATTATCTCACGCAATGACAAATGTTATATATGGTAGTTAGCGATTTCGAAAAACTTGCCATTAATATGCCATTGATACCAAAATAAGCTATTAACTTAGTACTCACGTATTAACAAAAATGAACTTTAGTGTTCACGTAGGGGTCCTAAACAATTCAATTTTAAGTTTCTAACCAACAAGATTATTAAATAAATTTCAAGTATTGTACTTAAGAAAAGAAGACTACGTACAACCTGATATATCATATAAATTGCAAAGTTCCTGCGTTATTAAAGAAAGAAAAGGAAAAAACATGTTAAACCCCTCTCTCGTTCTAGTCTTGCTTATTGCAATAGACGTAAGTCTGGTTAACTCCAGCTATCTTAGCTGCTCGGGGAATATATCAGCGAGCGATGTTGATCAAGTCCATTTCGCAATGAATTTGGAGTTCACAGAGGCCGAGTTCTTCTTAATAGGGTCTACCGGAAAAGGACTCGATGTGTTTAACGCGACGCTTGCTCAAGGAGGACCACCCCCGGTAGGAGCAAAGAAAGCAAATCTTGATCCTATAACTAATCGAATCATCGAGGAGTTTGGTTACCAAGAAATCGGCCATCTTAGGTAAATCACGGTCAAATTCAAATTTCATGAATTGTTATGCATGAGATCGTTAAAATTTAAAGTAAGTTTGTTGGTATTAATGAAGGGCGATTGCGGATATGACGGGAGGAATTCCGCGTCCGTTGTTGAATCTGAGTAGAGAGAATTTTGCAGAGTTTATGGACAGAGCGGTTGGACGGAGATCTAACCCGCGGTTTGATCCTTATGCCAACACACTCAACTATCTCTTAGCTTCATACTATATCCCTTATGTTGGCCTTACCGGTTACGTCGGAACCATCCCTTACCTTGTATACTTCAATATCAAACGGGTAATCAACTATATATGCTTAAATATTATATGCACGACGTTATCGGTTACACTTTGATTACATGTGAGTTGAATAATTTGCTAGTACATATACGTTATACTAGCAAAAAGTCTATACATTAAATTCATATATAATAATTACGCTATAGCAATAATAGCTAGTAAACGTTATTATTTATATATACAGCTTGTGGCGGGTCTATTGGGGGTAGAATCGGGTCAAGACGGAGTGATAAGGACGCTCCTGTATGAGAGACAGTACGAGACGGTGGAAGAATACGGCGGAGTCACGGTGGCTGAGCTGACCAACGATATATCTATCCTCCGTAACGAGCTTGGTAAGTGCGGGATTAAGGACGAAGGCTTGTGCGTGCCGCTGTGGCTAGGTGCGGAGAATCGCACCACTAGCAACATCCTCTCCGCCAATGCTTACTCTCTCTCTTATGACCGGACACCGCAAGAGATCCTCAGGGTTATGTACGGCACCGGAGATGAACATCGTCCCGGTGGGTTTTGGCCGTGTGGTGCTAACGGGAGGATCGCTAGGATGTTTCTTGATGAAGGGTCTTATGGTGATTGCGTTGCATGCTCTTCAGAGAAAGTGTTTTAAATTAATTGATACACACAGCAATATAAATATGGGATTAAGATTGTAATATTATTCTCGGTAAGGTGATTGTGGTGATTACTGATTAGTCCATGTATCTTATTACTCTATCTATGTTTAATTTTAATTTTTTTATAAAACCTTGTTTCTAGTTGTGTTTGATTATTCTTGTGGGTCCCCACAAGCAAATTTGATGAGAGAAAAAAAAAACGCAAATTTCTTTAAATCGTTAGGTGGGATCAAATACATTGAGAAAAAAAAAAGGAGGGATGAATGAGACAATAGGAAAAAGATAACACGGTTTTCCAGTAATGTATGAACTGTAATCAATAATTTCGAGTGACAATTAGGATGTTAATACTTAATAACGCGTATGCATTACGCCGCGAGACGTAAGAATACACTTATAATTCATCGTTTCAGTTTTATTTTCATAAGAATACATTGTAATTGATGTGAACGAAACTTGTAGTTCTACTGATTTGTGTCATATGACTCATAATCGTGCATTCCACAACAGAGGAGGCGGTGTTGAAGTTGTACACGTGATGACCCTTATAAGTTATAATAATAAAGTAAAAGAAATCCAAAGTCAAAAACTAAAATAAATACGCAAATTCACCAAAAGAAATTACATCTGAAGTTGTTTGTCAACAAGATTAATGATAATGATGAAATTAAGCCTACAATAAATTAACGAAGACAACTCATTAAATACTCCACACCATCAATGGGAGATCAAAATGATTTTTACTCAACAACTAAAGGAAACTACAAACAAAATAAAAAATGGACTTAAACATAATTGTGTTGTCCCTAAAGGCAAAAAAAAAAAAAAACAATATATCCTCACGTCGTCGTAGTAGTAATAGTAAGCTTGGCAGTAGCTTTAAACGACGGATGAAGCAGCCCGAACTCGTCCTTGGTCTCGAGCGGCCGATCCGTCTGATTGCGCGTGGGTTTCACGCGCCGGCTCCCAAGCGACTTATGCGTGAAACCATACATCTGAAGAATCTGATTATCTCCGAAATTAAACGCTCTATCCATCTGCCGCAGACACCGTTCAACCGGATAATCTCCAAACTTACCGCACGGTTTACACCCGACGAAATGCGTAACAAGCGGCCACCTATGGTCTCCAAAACCCGGTTTATGATTCTCAATCATCTCCTCGTACCGGTCCACCAAAATCCCCCAATAACCGTGCAAGTAATAGCCACTCTCTAAATACACTTTGCCTCCCCATTTATCTCTCTCGGTCGCGAGAAGATAAACCATCGCGGACTGATCGTCAGCTTCGAAAGCGGGTCGGTCTTTAAGTTCCCGGGTCAAGATTTTACCCGCTTCTTCACGGATCTTACCTTTAGGGCCCATTGGAGCCCAAGCGTCAAGAAGATCAAGAGACCACTGCGAGTTCCTAAGCAAGAAACTCCCCGTGTTGAGACCAATCCAATTCTTCTGGTCATAAACCATCTCGTTCCAACCGTGCATCACCAAGTTGTAATCTTTATACCTCTCCCAAGGAAGCTCGAACACCATGTCCGTGAACATCGCGTCACTGTCCATCCACCATAAAAACTCAATCTCGGGATGAGACAAGAGTAGTTTCCTAATCAACGGTAGCTTGGCCCAGAATCCAGCCATCTCAGCGTCGAGCAAAGCCATGTTGTAGAAGATCTCGATCCCGTGTATCCTACAGTAATCGATTTTGTTCTTGATCGACTTCAAAAGGTAATGGTCTCCCACAGGATTCTCACACGGCTTTGGAGCTGAACCAGTTACAAGAAGAACCCTAGGTTTGTTTGGCGCCACGTAATTTGGGAAACTAGGGTTCTGTTTTAGCCAATCGAGCCTCTGCTCATCCCAATCAGAGATCTTTGGACCAAGAGAATAATACGGTTTATTATTACTAGTCCGGTCTTGAGATTTTTTGTCGTCTTCCTCGTCGACGAATAGCTTGTTGATGTCGAAGGTCTCGTAGCTGTTGTTGTTGTTACCATTATCTCCGTCTTCGGATTTGGAAGAGACCTCGACGAGAACACGGTGAGGCTCACCGTGTTTACGGGAATAGAAGAAATGCTCACGGATCTCTTCGATGTCTTGCTCCGGTGTACCGAACTTACCGGCTCCGATAGTGCCACGCAAGACGATGACGGTGAGAACGAGGCAAAGAATCGTCACTTTACTTTGGCGCATGATTCTCTGCAATCTCCGGAACCGATACGCTCCTAAGCACTTCTCTATCATCATATATATCTTCTTCTTCTTCTTTAACAGATCTGGTCTCGATTCAGACACAAAGACACGAAATCTTTGTAATAAAAAAAAAAAAAAAA
>NC_025689.1:34537675-34559469 GCF_000633955.1 Camelina sativa | reverse complement strand
AAAAAAAAAAAAAAAAAAAAAGAATTAGAGGGAAATCTATCTAAAATGTGTTTGTAATTTGTAAATTACGCGTTTTTGGAATTTATTTCTACCTCGTAAATGGAAAGGGATTAAAGAAGAGATTTTTTTTTCTAAAAAGCTTAAAAAAGAAAAAAGGAAAAGATGAAGATGAAAATATTAAATTTGGATTAAAGAAGTAAATAAATATATTTTGATTTTATACTAAAATAATACAAGTATATTATATAAATAAATTTTTAAATATGTCAAAAAGACAGAACATGCCTGCCTGTCTGAGACGCGTAAAAATTTCTACGTATGTATTTTATCTTCCCACACTAGTAGTAAGTAGTAAACGAACGAACGGAACACACACGCTCTTGAGCTTCCCTATATGATTCGTTTTATACTAATTGGGCCTTATTAATATAAAACCCATATAGAGCCCAATTACAATTTCCGGTTTAACATTACGGGCATTTTTTTTTTTTTTTTCTTTTCTCCGTAACAGAAAACGGTTAAGTCGTTGATGGAGGGGGGAGATAAAACAGGAAACAGAAGCTTTGGAAGTTCACACAAGTGTTAGGATATACAAAATTAGAGCACCAAGCAACTAATTGTAATTAATAATAGCCACTAAATAATTTTACCGTTCGAGATTAATTAACGGACTTTTCTAAAGAAAAAAAAAATTACTAGTATAAATGATCTCTTCTGGTTAACATTTCAATTCAGGATTTAGAAAGATCATTTATAATATCTTTTAAATCAATATTCTGAATTCTCTCTGAATCTATAAGAAGGGTCTCCATTAACGATCGGCAACAATGTACGACGTCAAGAGTTTAAACTTCTTGGCAGTGATTGTGATATTGTTTGTCTGTCGTTATGGAGACGCCACCGCTGCCAACCGAGGCTATATTAAGTACAAAGATCCTAAAGCGGCGGTGGAAGAGAGAGTGGCAGACTTGTTGTCACGAATGACGTTACCCGAGAAACTTGGTCAAATGTGTCAATTTGATCGATTCAACTACTCAAGGAGTGAGCAGGGGCACAAGGGTAGCGGCGACGAAATCTTCACAAAGTACCTGATCGGTATGTGGTACTAGCTAGGAAAATATTATCATATTTGTTTTGTTATCTATCGAAGATTTCTAATGATGAACTTATTAATTGAAACTGGTGTGTACGTACGAGATAACAGGAAGCTATTTGAGCAATCCATTTGATACCGGAAAAGATGTAGGACAACGGATACAACTGATAAACATGTTCCAGAAATTGAGTCTTTCGACGAGGCTCGCAATCCCTGCGCTTTACGCTATTGATGCGGTTCACGGTCACAACAATTTTATTAATGCAACCGTTTTCCCCCACAATGTCGGTATTGGCGCCACTAGGTATGTATAAATGAATCCATATAGCTTATACAAAATGTGGCATTAGCTTCTTCTTTTTTCAAAAAAAAAAAATTAACGTATTTGATTTTATTTTTTTCATCGAAATTGATTAGATTATATTGATGAATGAATAAGGTCATAATACATTTGTTTTTGGAGCCAAATAGGCGTTAAGAAGCAATTTGAGTAAAAGATAGAAGAGTTACAACTAAATTTTGCAAGCAAATGAGCGATATTATTACAACATCTCTTTGTGAAAATAAATTAAATTTTATGAAATTTACTGGCCCATTCTTTGATGTCTTGTATGATATTCTCCATGGTGATGTCAAACTCTTGATTGTTTAAAATCTTGTTTAGGATCTCTGAATCCCCTTTAAAACAGACATAAGTTATTCCCTTTATCCATGTTTGTTGTAATTAACGTATTTGAAATGGTTCGTTTGTTGTAGGGATCCTGAACTTCTTAAAAGGATTGGAGCTATAACCGCGCTCGAAGCAAAAGCAACAGGAGTCGCTCAAGTTTTTGCACCTTGTGTTGCGGTAATTAAGTCGAATATATACTCTGTCCACACACACACACACACAAAAGTGGAAAATAATATACATTTGATCGATCAACATAATATATATAGAGATATATAAACCGTTTCTAACTTGGATTGAAAATTTGGATGAACAGGTTTGCAGAGATCCTAGATGGGGAAGGTGTTACGAGAGCTATAGTGAAGACACTAAGGTTGTGAATATGATGACCGAGGGTATCATGGATGGATTACAAGGAAATGCTCCTTACCTTGCTGATTCAAAGTAACAAAAGAACTACTACCTAGCTAGTTTAATTTTTATCTAAATTTTTTAATTAAGTTAACTAATGTGAAAAACGCGATTAGGATTAATGTGGCTGGGGTTGCCAAACATTTTGTCGGGGACGGAGGGACAACAAATGGAGTCAATGAGGATAACACTGTGGGTGATAATGCTACTATCTTTGGTATCCATATGCCTCCATTTGAGATAGCGGTCAAGAAAGGGATCGCATCAATCATGGCTTCTTACTCTAGTCTTAACGGTGTTAAGATGCATGCGAACCGCGCAATGCTCACTGATTACCTCAAGAACACTCTCAATTTCCAAGGCTTTGTTATCTCTGACTGGCTGGGAATTGATAGGATAACAACGCCACATAGAGCAAATTACACTTACTCCGTTGAAGCTTCCATTAATGCCGGCATTGATATGGTTGGTTTTTTTTTTTCACTTTTGTTTCTACTTTCAATCAAGAAACGGATTCTTGGTATGTTAAATAAAACGAATTCTTGTTGCGTAGGTTATGATTCCATGGACGTATCCAGAGTTCTTGGCGACATTGACAAAACTAGTGAATGGAGGACACGTCCCTATGAGCCGTATCGACGATGCTGTACGAAGGATCTTGAGAGTTAAATTCTCTATCGGTCTCTTTGAGAACCCGTATCCAGTAGTGGAGAATGCCACAAAGCTTGGAAATGAGGTAAATCCAAAAGGACACAAGATTTTTTTGTTTATATACATAATTGTTTATTAAAGAAGTTTTATTTAATTAAACTGTCAATGGAAAATATATTATATATATAAATACCATGTGAAATAATAAATTTAGGTACAAAATTGATACATAAGCTAGCTAATTCGTCGTTTTTCGTAAAGCATAAGAACATAGATTACTACCAAAAAAAACTATCATGCAGATAGCATCAAACTATATAGTTAGTCTTATTATTGTACCTAACTGATGCGAGAATTTTTAAATACAATGTTGTAGGCTCATCGGGCAGTTGCGAGAGAGGCGGTGAGAAAATCAATGGTGCTTCTAAAGAACGGGAAGCCAAACGGCGATAAACTTGTGCCGCTCCCGAAGAAGGTGAAAAAGATCGTTGTCGCGGGACAACACGCACACAACATGGGATGGCAATGCGGCGGCTTTACTCTCACTTGGCAAGGATTCAACGGAACTGGAGAAAATATCCCCATTAACACACAATTTCACTTTCCTACCGGTAAAATGGGAGGTAATACATACACAATGTCAGAGATGGACATTATACATATAATATCTTGGTTTTTCGGATCTTTCCTAATTATATTATATTTAATAGTCTAAGATAATATATTCACAGAAATGTCTACAAAATATATATATAGGAAGTACAATATTGGAAGCCATCCAGAAAGCAGTAGATCCCACCACTGAAGTTGTTTACGTGGAGACACCAGACCTAGAAACATCGAAGCTTCACGCCGACGCAGCATACACAATTGTGGTCGTGGGAGAAGAGCCTTACGCAGAGACGAGAGGGGACAGCAAAACACTCGTGCACCAGGTCCGGACACGATTAGCCACACGTGTGGTAGTGGGATGAAGTGTCTAGTGGTCCTAGTCACAGGACGTCCGCTCGTGATCGAGCCTTACATGGACATGATCGATGCTCTTGTAGTCGCATGGCTTCCCGGAACGGAAGGAGATGGAGTCGCTGATGTCTTGTTTGGTGATCACCCCTTTACTGGTACGCTGCCTCGCACGTGGATGAGGACTGTTGATCAACTTCCGATGAACGTTGGCGACAAGAACTACGACCCTCTCTTCCCCTTCGGATTCGGAATTAAAACCTAAATCAATAACAATAACTATGTAACTATTTGAAGAAACATAATTGTAACACTTTCACAATCAATAATTAATTACAATTTATGTTACATGCAATCCTATCCTAACTGAAAGAAACATACATATATGGCCATGGAACTTGACATGCAACTAAACTTGTTCACAATTTGATGATTGAGCATACCTATTTCATTATGGGCTATATAGCCCAATCCTTTAATATGTGGGAACAAAAGGATTCTTATTTTGAGGGAATAAAACATGAGGATTTTGTGAAAATGGAGAGTAGACAAGAGACGACGTGACGGCAAAACGGGTCCAACCATGCACTATGCAATGTCGGGTACTGAGGTGCGTTGATATATTATTACAGGAAAGGTGCTTTTTACAATAATAGAAATATAGAAAATTGTTTGATAAATGGTCTAATTTTTGTGTAATTAAAACGTTACAAACTCGTAAAGTTGCTCTTTTGAATAGGCTATTATTTTCCTGGATGACCTTCATAAACAATAAGTGAATAAACAAATAAAGATCCCCGTCACAGTAAAAGTAATCATTTATACAACCAATATAAATTATGGGAGTCAGCTTTTTAAGTTGGCGAAAGTTTCGCTCTCATCAATCCTGTTTTCAACTTTTCATTCATCTATATTTGATTAAAAAATGATGATGATGAGTAATATTTTGTGTTAAACTTTAAATATGTTGAATAAAATAGGCTTTATGAGTATAAACGTGAACATGTTCTTCTTAATTTATTCAAAATAAAATAGAAAGAAAAGACAATAGAGCAGACGAGAATCTATGTGCGTTTTCCATGAGTACATACGCATACATCCAAGAATATGGCGTTTGCCCTCAATGGCATAAGTATTGATTGTATTCGTGATTAGGGTCACGCATGACATACCATTCTTACAAGATTGCATTGGAAAAAACCTTGAGAGTTCAAGTGATGTATTTTGACTTATGTTTACTCTTTAGTTAGTCAAAATTAGCTAGGTTAAGAGAGTATCATACCGACTGTATCTTTGCCCAAATAAGGGAATGAGTTTATTACGAGTTTCTTTACACATGGTGCTGATCACTAACCGTGACATCAAACATTACTGGAGCAGCTCCATGACGTTTTCCGTTTCTCTCCATCCAAATTTGGTAGATGGAGCTTTCATCAAATTATATATATATATATATATATTGATGATATAACCATCAAAATCATTATTATTTTTTGTTCGCTCTAGACTTTTAGTGCAATTTGTTATTCAATAGTCAGGATTCATAACACAAGGAAAAAGAAAAGGAAAACCCCAAAAGAATGAAACAAACGTCACATGGTCGGATGGTCCATGTAGTGATAGGAATTCTAAAAAACAAAGAGAGATTTCTCCACTAAGTAAGCAGTAGTACAAAATAATTTGTTTAGAAAGTGACATCCATTTTTCAACTCCCCAAATCAATGATTCGTTCGTTTCCACTCAATTTTATAAGACTGATCCCTTCTTCACACGTGTCGCTGCACATACAGTATTCAGTGAATCTTTTATTATATCATGAAAAAAAATACTACTAATTTAGCTACTCACTCTGAGTCACTTGTAGTCTAGTACGACGACTCTTGTCTTCTTTCTCCACTCGGCTGCTTTGTAAGTTTGTAGTTGTAATTTGTAAAGTTATTAGTACTATTAATTTTAAAATAATACAGTAGTAGTATGTATCATTGCATCACAAGATTAAGAAGTTGACAACATCATCGTAATAATAAATTCAGAGATATATATCTATTTTGTTGTTCTTCAAGTTTTATCGTGCGAGAGACGATGCGGTGGCTTTCGTCTTCTTGGGTCTCCGATCTATCATGTTCTTCATCAGCAGCCATAGAGCCATCTTCATCTCTTCCATCTCTAATCCAATGGCTAAGATTCATCTTCCTTTCTCCTTGTCCTCAGCGACTTCTCTCCTCCACCGTCGATCTTCTCTTCCTCCTTATCCTTGTCTTCTTCGCTATCCAAAAACTCTTCTCTTCTTCTTCTTCTTCAAGAACCAACGGTGAGGCGGCGGCTGACATCACAAAGCCTCTACTCGGAAGAAGAACACGAACCAGAACAACCGGTTTGTTGTTCAAAACGACAATCTTAGTAACACTACTCCTGTCGTTTTGCTCTGTCGTGCTCTGCGTTTTGGCTTTCACCTCTGTTTCTTCTCGCTCCAACGTCGTCGATGCTCTCTTTTGGTTAACTCACGCCGTTACTAACGTCGTCATCGCCGTTTTGGTTCTCCACCAAAAAAGATTCGCATCTTCTACTCATCCGTTATCGTTACGAATCTACTGGGTTTGCAACTTCGTCGTCACAACCCTCTTCGCCGTCTCCGGTATCCTCCATCTCATCTCCTCCTCCTCCTCCTCCGCCGCCGCGAGTCTAAGAGCAGACGACGTCGCTTCGTTCATCTCCTTTCCTTTAACCGCCGTTCTTCTTCTCGTCTCCATCAAAGGATCCACCGGACTAGTAGAAGTAACCACCAGCGTCACAATTCCGGCGAAACGAAACGACGTCGTTTTAGATAAATCCGAAAACGTTTCACTCTTCGCATCAGCATCGTTCGTATCGAAAACGTTCTGGTTATGGATGAACCCTTTACTAAGCAAAGGCTACAAATCTCCGTTAAACCTCGACCAAGTCCCGACTCTATCACCGGAGCACAGAGCAGAGAAGCTCGCGACTCTGTTCGAATCGAAATGGCCAAAACCACAAGAGAACTCGAGAAACCCCGTCCGTACGACTCTCATCCGATGTTTCTGGAAGGAGATCGCATTCACGGCGGTTCTAGCCATCATCCGTCTCTGTGTCATCTACGTCGGTCCCGTTCTCATCCAAAGCTTCGTCGATTTCACTTCCGGCAAAGGATCGTCGCCGTCGCAGGGTTACTACCTCGTCCTCATCCTCCTGGTCGCTAAATTCGTCGAGGTCTTGTCGACTCATCAGTTCAATTTCAATTCTCAGAAGCTAGGGATGCTTATAAGATCCACTCTCATTACAGCTCTTTACAAGAAAGGGTTGAAGCTAACCGGCTCGGCTCGTCAGAACCACGGCGTTGGTCAAATCGTGAACTACATGGCCGTTGATGCACAGCAGCTCTCTGATATGATGCTTCAGCTCCACGCAATTTGGCTCATGCCTTTGCAAGTAACTGTCGCTATTGTGCTTCTCTACGGTACTCTTGGACCTTCTGTGGTGACTACTATCATCGGTCTAACCGGTATTTTCATGTTCATTCTCTTGGGGACGAAACGAAACAATAGGTTTCAGTTTAGCCTGATGATGAACCGTGACTCACGGATGAAAGCAACTAATGAGATGCTTAATTACATGAGAGTGATCAAGTTTCAAGCTTGGGAAGACCATTTCAACGAGAGGATTCTCAAGTATAGAGATATGGAGTTTGGTTGGCTATCAAAGTTTCTTTACTCCATCGCTGGGAACATCATTGTGCTATGGAGCACGCCGGTGTTGATCTCAGCGCTCACTTTCGCAACAGCGGTTTTCTTGGGTGTCAAGCTTGATGCGGGCACGGTTTTCACCACGACAACGATTTTCAAGATTCTTCAAGAACCGATCAGGACGTTTCCGCAGTCTATGATCTCTCTTTCTCAGGCTATGATCTCTCTAGGGAGACTTGACGCTTACATGATGAGCAGAGAGCTGTCTGAAGAGACTGTGGAAAGGAGTCAAGGGTGTGATGGGAATGTCGCTGTGGAGATCAAAGATGGGAGCTTTAGTTGGGATGATGAAGACGATGTGCCTGCAATTGAAAACATTAACTTTGAGGTTAAGAAAGGAGAACTCGCTGCGATTGTAGGGACAGTTGGATCAGGGAAGTCTTCACTGTTAGCTTCGGTGCTCGGCGAAATGCACAAACTTTCAGGTAAGGTTCGAGTCTGTGGGACTACGGCTTATGTAGCGCAAACTTCTTGGATTCAGAACGGAACGGTTCAAGACAATATATTGTTTGGTCTTCCTATGGAGAGAGGCAAGTACAATGAAGTTCTCAAGGTTTGTTGTTTAGAAAAAGATATGCAGATTATGGAGTTTGGTGACCAGACTGAGATCGGGGAACGAGGAATTAACCTTAGTGGAGGTCAGAAGCAGAGGATCCAACTTGCGCGAGCGGTTTATCAGGAATCAGATGTGTATTTACTCGATGATGTCTTTAGCGCCGTGGATGCTCATACTGGTTCAGACATATTCAAGGTGAACACTTATTAATCATCTATCAGTTTTTTTAAGTTCATCAACATAAAACTTAAATCTTCTTTCTTTGTAATTATGTTTCTACAGAAATGTGTAAGGGGAGCCTTAAAAGGAAAGACTATCTTGCTAGTAACTCATCAAGTAGACTTCCTTCACAACGTTGATCGCATCTTGGTACAATTCCAAGGAACAAAAAATGAAAAACTTATTTGAGTTTAGGATTTGAGGAATTTGCTAATGAATGGTTCCATTTTTACAGGTTATGCGAGATGGAATGATCGTGCAATCAGGAAGGTACGACGAACTAGTGAGCTCCGGGTTAGATTTTGGGGAACTGGTAGCTGCGCATGAGACATCAATGGAGCTAGTTGAAGCTGGCTCAGCATCATCCACTGCAGCAAACGTGCCAGTGGCATCACCAAGAACACAGAGAACTATTTCAATAGAGTCTCCTNTTATGTGTCTGCAGAAATGTGTAAGGGGAGCCTTAAAAGGAAAGACAATCTTGCTAGTAACTCATCAAGTAGACTTCCTTCACAACGTTGATCGCATCTTGGTACAATTCCAAGGAACAAAAAATGTAAACTTATTTGAGTTCAGGATTTTAGGAATTTGGTAATGAATGGTTCCATATTACAGGTTATGCGAGATGGAATGATCGTGCAATCAGGAAGATACGACGAACTAGTGAGCTCCGGGTTAGATTTTGGGGAACTGGTAGCTGCGCACGAGACATCAATGGAGCTAGTTGAAGCTGGCTCAGCATCGTCCACTGCAGCAAATGTGCCAGTGGCATCACCAAGAACACAGAGAACTATTTCAATAGAATCTCCCCGTTTACCACCAACACCAAAATCTCCAAGTATACATAGAACTACTTCAATGGAGTCTCCAAGAATACTAAGAACTACTTCAATAGAGTCTCCTCGTTTGGGCGAGCTAAACGATGAAAGCATCAAGTCGTTTCTCGGATCTAACATCCCAGAAGATGGATCAAGACTGATCAAAGACGAAGAAAGAGAAGTCGGACAAGTGAGCTTTCAAGTTTACA
This sequence comes from Camelina sativa, assembly GCF_000633955.1. Lineage (NCBI taxonomy): Eukaryota > Viridiplantae > Streptophyta > Magnoliopsida > Brassicales > Brassicaceae > Camelina > Camelina sativa. Next base: position 34,550,118 of record NC_025689.1, on the reverse strand, counting down.
AACTTTACTCAACCGAAGCTTATGGCTGGTGGGGAATAATACTTGTACTAGTCTTCTCTGTAGCTTGGCAAGGCTCTTTAATGGCTAGTGATTATTGGCTTGCCTATGAAACATCAGCTAAAAACGAGGTTTCCTTCGACGCTACAGTCTTCATCCGCGTCTATGTAATTATAGCTGCTGTTTCCATCGTTCTTGTATGCATCCGTGCATTTTACGTCACTCACTTAGGCCTCAAGACTGCTCAGATCTTCTTCAAACAGATTCTCAACAGTCTCGTCCACGCACCGATGTCTTTCTTCGACACCACGCCATCGGGAAGAATCCTCAGTCGGGTTAGATAACTTTCTCCATTAGACCAATTTAAAGACACAAGTCTCTCATTATAATGTTTATTGCAGGCATCAACTGATCAGACCAATGTGGATATCTTCATCCCGTTCATGATAGGACTAGTAGCCACAATGTATACTACACTGCTCAGTATCTTCATAGTAACCTGTCAATATGCTTGGCCAACTGTTTTCTTCATAATTCCACTTGGATGGCTTAACATTTGGTACCGGGTAAGTGGTGACAAAAGATGTTTCTGTTCTGATGCTTGTAGTAACCCTAAACATCTGATTGAGTTTTGGTTCCAACAGGGGTATTACCTTGCATCATCTAGGGAACTAACTCGTCTTGACTCGATCACCAAGGCTCCAGTAATCCACCATTTCTCAGAGAGCATAGCTGGAGTGATGACGATCCGATCTTTCAAGAAACAGCAGATGTTTAGACAAGAGAATGTGAAGCGAGTCAACGACAATCTCAGGATGGACTTCCACAACAATGGCTCAAACGAATGGCTCGGATTCCGACTAGAGCTTATTGGGAGTTGGGTACTCTGTATCTCTGCTCTGTTCATGGTCTTATTACCAAGCAACATTATCAAACCAGGTACTACAAACTGTCAAAACAAACTGACAGAAGCTTGTTTAGTACCACAACATTTTGTTTTCCCTATGATAATTTTTTTTTGTTTTGTTTGGGTTCAATACAGAGAATGTTGGGCTTTCACTTTCTTACGGACTATCGCTGAACGGTGTTCTGTTTTGGGCAATATATCTAAGTTGTTTCATAGAGAACAAGATGGTTTCTGTTGAAAGAATCAAACAGTTCACTGATATTCCCACGGAAGCGAAATGGGAGATCAAAGAGAGCCGTCCACCTCCGAGTTGGCCATACAAAGGTAACATACGTCTCGAAGATGTAAAGGTGCGGTATAGACCAAACACGCCTCTTGTGCTCAAGGGACTTACAATGGACATCAAAGGAGGAGAGAAGATTGGTGTGGTTGGAAGAACAGGAAGCGGCAAATCGACTTTGATTCAGGTCTTGTTTAGACTTGTAGAACCATCTGGTGGCAAGATAATCATCGACGAAATTGATATCTGCACTTTAGGACTTCATGATCTTAGGTCAAGATTTGGTATCATTCCTCAAGAACCTGTTCTCTTCGAAGGAACTGTAAGGAGTAACATTGATCCAACTGAGAAATACTCTGATGAAGAAATCTGGAAGGTTGGTTAGCGGTTTAAAAAGTTTAAACCTTTTTTTTTTTTGATTCTTGATCCAACGGTTTATAAAATTTGCTCTGTTTTTGTTTACAGAGTCTCGAGCGATGCCAACTTAAGGATGTTGTTTCTTCCAAGCTCGAGAAGCTTGATTCTCTTGGTGAGTTAAAAAGTTATTTGTAATGAAACAGTTGAGTGGAGATGATGATTGTTGACATTGGAGAAAACTTGTACTACTGTCACAGTGGCGGATAATGGGGAGAACTGGAGTGTAGGGCAAAGACAGTTACTATGTTTAGGAAGAGTAATGCTGAAACGAAGCCGGATTCTATTTTTGGATGAAGCAACTGCGTCCGTTGATTCGCAGACTGACGCTATGATCCAAAAGATCATAAGGGAAGATTTCGCGGCTTGTACCATTATCAGCATTGCTCATAGGATTCCAACGGTGATGGACTGTGATCGCGTTCTTGTCATAGACGCAGGTAAGAAAAAAAAAAACAGAACACCCAAGACCTAATCCAAGTTGTTTACTTTGTAGTGGATTATTATCAATAATGGAGTTGTTGTTTAACGGTTGTAGGAAAAGCGAAAGAGTACGATAGCCCAGTTCGTTTGCTGGAGAGACAGTCTTTGTTTGCTGCATTGGTTCAAGAGTATGCTCTCCGGTCCGCCGGAATATGAGACCACCCTCCTTTTTTTCTTTTCTCTTTTTTGCTTTTCGTTTCTTTTTGGTCAACTTAGTTGACTCAGCTAATATAGTTAAATTATGAATATGAAAAACTAATAAACGTTGTCTTTATGTAGATTTATTAAAATTCCAATAATCACAAGTTCCCTCCTTTGGCAATGCGCTGTCTATCTTTTATGGGCGATACTCTTTTTTGTTACAAGTCTTTCAAAACTCTCTGATTGGCAGTTACGAGTGACCATAATGTAACTAGAGTTGATTCAGTCAGTATCTTGTCGCCGAGAAAAGTTCTATAAGAAAATACAATATAAGAGAGCTTGGGGACTCTTTTTTATTGTGGTCGCAGAGATTCCGTAGGGAATATTAACAAGATTCATTTGGGTTTACTTTTTTATTTTTATTTTTCTTCAGCACTTATCTAGTTTTGGATTAGATCAAAAATATCCAAAATCCTTTATGAATTTACCTTTTGGGTTTTCTCTATCAATAGATTTCATTAAATCCAACATACAAAAGTTACTCTTTAGTCTTTCCTTTTTCCCCACGGCTTGTTCGTTTGTTAGGTTCACGAATTTAAACTTTGGATCAGTGCGTCTCCATAGCCGTGTGGTGTGCTTTTTTAGTTAGCGTTCAATTTGGAACTAACGAATTAATGTAAATAAACCGTAACCAAAACCGTATGTATGAATATATTAAGTATTTTATTGGCTTGTTCTGCATTTCTTTTTTCTCTCATGGTATTGGTATCGTTTTGCCTTTCTGTTTGCTTAAAGCGGGTAAGCGTTTATTATTGATATATATATATATATATATATATATATGTATATATATATATATATTCATTTTATAAATTGTTGACCAGAAAAAAATATGTTGTCTTATTTATTTATTCTTACAATTTAAAAAAAATATATAAAAAAAAGGCTAAAAATAAAGTTAAAGTTGAAAATTTTAAATAAAGCAAATTGACAAAAGGGAGATGAATGAGCTGGCCACGACTTGTAGCGAAGTGTAAACTTCACTGGCTGTTACATCATTTATTTACGACTTTCACACGGTTCGGTTGATTGTAAAATATCAGAGCTCCTTAAAAAGTTGTACGTTTGAATGATATATTATCAAGTTGATGTATTTAGAAGACGTTTAATCAGCCTAACACGCTAAACACTATTCCAACACCCTTTTTGTGCGCCTTGCAGTACTTTAAACATTGTGAAATACTGATAAGTAATAACTCTTAATCGTTTTTTTTCTTTTCTAAATGAATCAATTCTTACTTTTTCTGAATTATCCATTTTTTCGGTCTAACTCCTTTTCAAATGTTTCTTTCTATTTTTTCTCTTTTTCTTGACTGTTAAGAAACCTGTCAGCTTTAATACAAATTTTGGTGGATAATCCTGTCAATAGTATTTCTTTTTATAAAAAGCTGATAATCTGTATTGCATATATTGATCTTCCAATTGAAATTTTAGCTACTTTATATGATAAACTAAAAATATATAACCCTATATATTTTTGTAGGAAAAAAAAAAAAAAAGGTTGTAGTGTTCTGAAAGAAAAAAAGAGAAGAAAAAAAAAGTAGAAGATGAGTAACTTTCAATCTTTCATCAGACGTATAAAAACTAGAAAGTATGATATTTTCATGTTATCCCGCACGCGCACGGCACATGGGGTTGCATTAGCCTTTTTGAGTTTTTTCTCTCAAGTTGTAGAATGTTTTGACCAATGGCCGACCTTATCCTTTTTATTATATATCGTATTTACTTTTGACTGACCAACCAAATAAAATAAAAAGTACTCAACGTGGAAACAAGTCTAATTACACCCTTTTCCACCCTAAACCAACGATATATATAAATTTTGCAATCCATACGTTGTAATTATAACTGAATATCACATCCGAAACAAGGTGAATTATTAGTTCTCTTTTTCTTTTCTTTTGTGTCTGTCTTCGTGTTCAATTTATATATTGTATAAAAGAACAATATAAGTTACTGGTACGATAGTCAAAATGTTTATGCGTCACTTAGATCCATCCAGTCTTGGTTTGATGTAATAGTTTGCTGTTTAACCGTTGATTGATCAGCAAGCAACGCCAATGACGCCCAAAAAATCAAACGACATGTATCCACTCTATCTCTATTTATAATGTTTTGTTTCCGACTATTGCCACATCGTCAAGAAAAATGAGGATTTTATGTTCTATATCCTTTATATTTGGCGTTGCCGGATCTTGCCGCAACTACACCGAAAAGAACACACCCATGCATGTAATATTTATATTTATGTTACATATTAAGAAGCATGTGAGTGTTCGTGACTTGTGCAATCGAATCCATCCCACTACGTATATACGTGAAATTCCAGCCTATGTATAATTTTGTTATATACATGCAGCTACTTTGTCTACAAAATGGACCACCGGTAAAGTAAGGTTAAATTGGAATATTCGTAGTGGTATGGAGGAATCGTCTAATCATTTTGAACCGTTAATGGCCTACGAAGTTCTTAGAAAGATCTTAGATATTTAATACTACAATTCTCCAGAAAGAACTACTATTGAGTTATAAAAAGAAATAATAATTGTAATAGTGTTGAAAACGAAGGAAAGTGGAAATACGAATGCGAAAAAAAGAAAGAAAGAAAGAAGAATTCCAATGTTATTTAAAGGAGAAACAAGACCCAAAAATAAAAATAAAAAAGGGTGAAGGCATCAAAGGTCGTTAGCAAGGAAGGGCCATTTGAAAATCCTCTTCACGACAAAAAAATTAGTAGGTTTCTGATGTGTAAAACGGTCTTAAAGACATGTTTTGAAAGAGACTCCCCCCCAAACAAAGCTATAGTGTTGACGGAAATTAAACAAAAACAAAATTAAAAATAATTATTAGAGAGAAACAAAAGAAGATGAGCGAAATAAAGCAAAAGATTTATTATATCTATTAAAAAAAAAGGAAGAAAGAAATAAAAGAGCCGGCAGATTGGGACAGTCTTTCTCTTAGCATTTAAGCAAAACTAAAACTACTTTAAGACTTGAGTCCCCATGACTCATGGAGATCCAAAAGCTAATTCGTTACTAGATTTTATGGTTCGTTTCTGTTTATTTAGTTATGGCTTTCTTTAGTTTCGTTTCATTTGGTTTGGACCATATGCATTTTGTTTTCACTTATTACTAGTGTGTTTTATTTTGCTATCTACTATTTTCTTTTTTCTTTTATATATATATATAGGTTTTCAACATATGGTATTGATATGAATGTAAACTAGAATGATACATAAAATATATATATATATATATAGAAAGTCTGATACGCCCAAAATAAAAATAAAAATGACAAACCTGTGGGTTGAATCAGTATTAAAATTAAAATTCTCAAAAAGAAAAAAATGGATTTGGTGAGCAAGATGTTAAAAATAATAAAGCAAACTACGGTCAAAGACTTGCTGAAAGTATATGTCTCCACGATATTTTATGAAGAACTCACATCTAACAACTAACAAGTGGGTTCAAAGCTCAAGTAGCTATTACACGAAATATATATTTGTTCTATGAAAACGAAAAAACAAAAAAGACCAAAAAAAAAAAGTCGCTAAAGCATTTATCTTTTTTTTTTTGTCACTTTTGAAATTCATTATCCTTTGTTCATATCAGCAATATATACATATAACGTTAACTTACTTGAGTCGAAATCAACAAGAAACCCCAAACCAAAACAAACATATATACATAATATAAAAGGAGATTTACAATAAACAAATAAAATAATAATAATAATAAAGAGAACCCAATAATTCATAATAATAGTATGTAATAAGTTCTGGTCGTCTATAAATAAAGAAGATTCAAACCCACAGAATCATCAGCACATTGGAAACTTACTCACTCACTCTTCTTCTTCTTCGTTTCACCCACTCACTTCCTTCATTCATTCTCTCTCTCTCTCTCTCAAAATCTTTTTTTTACTTCTCTCTCTCTCTCCCTAAAACAAAATGGGTAACGTGTTTGACAGTAGCAAGACAATATGGGCAAACATGAACCATGGATCGTCACGTTACGCTCTTAACGGCAAAATCATGCTTGCTTCCGTCATCATCCTCTTCGTCGCCGTCATTTTAATCCTCTGTTTTCACAGCTACGCCAGATGGTTATTCCGCCGTCAAAACCGCCGTATTCACCGCCGTATCAGCGCTCACCTCCGATCACTCTCCGCCGCTAGAGACCCTACCCAATCCTCCGCATCTCTCTCTCCTCTCGATCCCACGGTGCTCGAGAAGATCCCGGTGTTCGTTTACTCCGTCAAAACCCATGAATCTCCACTGGAGGAGTGCTCTGTTTGCTTGTCGGAGTTCGAAGAAGACGACGAAGGACGTGTCCTTCCCAAATGCGGACACGTGTTCCATGTTGATTGTATCGACACGTGGTTTCGGTCGAGATCTAGCTGTCCGCTTTGTAGAGCTCCGGTTCAACCTGTACAACCGGTTACCGAATCAGAACCGGTTCCTGCCTTGTTCCCATCGGTTAAGCCAATTGAGGATACCGAAGCCGGAAGTTCGTCATCGTCTGACGAATCCGAGTCATCGACGCCGTCTTCATCCTCCGGTTCGCCGGTGAGATTTCCGACGGAAGCTTGTGAGAGAGCACCACCGATTGATTTAATCGGTATAATTGTGGAGATTCCCAGGGAATTTGAAGATTCTAATTCCGGTCTACCCGGAGATAACGGGTCGATAATAACCGGGCTTCATTGAAAAGGCTATGGAGTATTTGATTACTTTCCTCTGTTCTTGCAACATTGGACAGTGATTGAATCCGACCCGGTTCTTGGAGGGGAAAACGGGTGGGCATGATATTCGAGTGGGCTAATTCGGACTCTAAAGACTGGACCGACCCGGTGGGCGGGCAGAATCGTATTTGTGGCATGGAAGATGACACATGGCGTTTTGGAGATCCACGTGGCGATCATTGAGACGTTTGCTTTTACAGAGAGACGGCGTTTGGAAAAACAGAAAAAAAAAAAGCGAACGGAAGTGATGTATAAAGTAACGGAGCCGTTAGATCAATGTATATACTGGACGGTGTCGTTTTAAGAGTAGGGAGAAGCAAATCGCTAAGCGAATTTACCCTCCCAGACCAAAACTATTCTCTTTGTTTTTTTTTTCCTCCTTCTCTTAAAAATGGTTGATTTGGAGACATGTAACTAAAATAAGTGAAGAGTAATCTCAACGGTTCAAGGACAGTCATGTGATGGAGATATTATCTTGTTTCTGTAATTACAAGTATAAATCTCATTCATTAATTATTATTTTTAACCTTATGTTGGCCTCTAATGTTGTTGTACAGATTTGTACTAAAAGATTAATAATCCATCTATTGTTTTTTTATAGTAAAAATGTTGTTTCAATCGTACAATGTCGGCCGTGTATAGTTGTGTTTATGAGAAAATGGATACACAATGCAAATCATTCGATAATAATTTACTTGTAATAGAATAGTTGGTTAATTACAAGTTACAACTAAAGCAACTTTTGGAACTTAATTGATATTTGTATATATATATGCAATTTGTGGTATTAGGTAGGATGGAGTTTTGACTCTTGTAGTGACACGTACACAAAACTGACGTGGACTCAAAGACTCGAAGAGGGGGTGGACCATCCGACCGACTCGCGTGCGGTGTGCATGGGTTAAGAGAAAGAAAGTGGAATCTGATTCATTTCTTAGTTTCTTTTTCCTCTTAAATAAACAAATTATAACGACGAGGCAGCTTTTAGTTTCAAAAGCTATTTTTCCGTGCACATGTCTACGATTTTCATATTGATTTGTGGGGTCAAATTACCAATTACTTATTCCTTATAGATGCATGTATTGATATAACATATATGTCGACCAAAAATGTTTGATAGATGATATTTGACTCTCAATTCAACCCACACTTTGTTAAAAGGGGGAAAAAGGGACGACATCCGTTACATTTAATAGACGTAAGTCGAACGGTTACCCAATTTCAGGTGTAAAGTCCAAAAATGCGGATTGAGTTCGGTATATAACGCATGGATTATGACACAAATCCAAATTTATAGTTTTAATTGTAGATTTTAATCGTTTATTAATCGACAAAAGTAGCCGCTAGCGCTACTAGTAATTGTTATCACTATAGGACTGGTAATGCCGTTGCCCGTTGGTGTTATTTGGTGCCCACGATACGGCATCGCGCTAAACACATATTTTAAGAGGACAAAATCAACATGTTGACACTAGACTGCAAGATCATGGTGCACGATGTATACTAGTATTTGACTAGGCGCGTAATATACGAAATTAATTATGTGACGTAGTATACAAGTGCGAGACTTTTTTTTTATTATTTTTTATTATTTAGTGCGAGACTTGGTCGCACGATTAAAATAAAGCTGCTGATTCATGGGGCTCTTGTAATTCATACTCCATGTAAATTCAGTTAAATAATCATATCGTGCAATCCATCTATGGTTAATGACTAGAGCAATAAACTCGTTAACTAGACAAATCGTTGTTTATGTTTTCAGTAGACACGTGTTCACGTAATGGCCACAAAATTATAAAGTACTTTTAACCATATAACTTTAATCATCCCGGAAGAATACTAATATTATTATTATGCAGTCGCATAATCAGACAATAAAGTTCCTCTTAGAATTTATTGTATAATTATATAAAATAAAAGCATAACCAAAATGATAGATTGCATATGGTAATGCTGCGAATCAAATGAAATCGGAAGGTTCGGAACAAACAAATGAACATTTTCAAGGGAACAAAAGAACTCAAAACAAAAAATATTGATTTTAAGTGACCTCAAATAATGCATCATGCATGCAAGATCATCATAATAATGTGATCATCACGATCAATATTTGGGAGTGGCGGAATATTTGGGAGTGGCGGGAGCAGCCTTAGGACCGGTGTAGTAGAAAGGTCCGACGCTGAAGAGCTTCAAGTTTTTGTCGGAGTAGAAACGGTATCCGTACAACGACAAGGGAACTCCTGTGAGACCCTTGTTGACATTTGTCGGGTTATTGCAAGACTCGATGGGAGATGTGTAAAGCTTGACACGGCAGTAAGCTAGATCCTTGATGTCGGTCAACGACACGTGGAAGTAACCCTTAGAGTCAGTGGGGTTGCTGTAGATCACAACCTCGTTCTTGTCTTTCCCGTATGATGCTGGGTCGGAGCACACAATTTTTACCTTTGCTCCTACATGAATATAAATTGAAAGTTATATGATTAGAATTTTTGTTGTTAATAGTAAATATCTAATCCTATGGACGCTAAACTATGTATTTTTTTTATACCTAGAATAGGGTAGGTTTCGTAGCCGTTTTTGCATAGGATGATGCCATCAACAGCCTTAAGAATCTCTGGGACGTATGGTTTGGTAGGTGCAGTGTAGGTTGGTTTAGGCATATATGGAGGAGGAGGAGATGAATAGCTTGGAGACTTTTTGTAGACTGGAGCTGAAGGAGTAGGCTTGTAAACCGGTGGAGTGTAAACTGGAGGCGGGATAGTTGGCTTAGTGTAAACCGGTGGGGAGAGAGTAGGCTTGTAAACTGGTGGAGTGTAAACCGGGGGTGGGATAGTTGGCTTAGTGTAAACCGGTGGTGAGAGAGTAGGCTTGTAAACCGGTGGAGTGTAAACCGGAGGTGGGATAGTTGGCTTAGTGTATACCGGTGGGGAGAGAGTAGGCTTGTAAACCGGTGGAGTGTAGACCGGAGGTGGGATAGTTGGTTTGGTGTAAACTGGAGGTGAGAGAGTAGGCTTGTAAACCGGTGGAGTGTAGACCGGAGGTGGGATAGTTGGCTTAGTGTAAACCGGTGGGGAGAGAGTAGGCTTGTAAACTGGTGGAGTGTAAACCGGGGGTGGAATAGTTGGCTTAGTGTAGACCGGAGGTGGGATAGTTGGCTTCGTGTAAACCGGAGGTGGAAGCGTGGGTTTGTGTTCCGGTGATTTGTAAACCGGAGGGGATGAGGGAGAGTAGTAATCAGCGGTGGCAATGGTAACCAAGGAGAGGATAAGGCAAATGGCAAAGGAGGCGCGTGTGATCGCCATTACGGAGCGTTTAGATTGTATTTTGCCTTAAGCTAGCTCCTTTTTTTGTGTGTTCTTTGTATATGAATTGGGATGAGTTAAACGACTTCATCAAATGGGGATTTATAAGAAAATGTTAAAGAGATTTTAACAATTTGAATAAATAATAAAGAAATGTTATCTTCGAATGTGACTAAATTAGTGATAATCATGTTTGGGATTCTCATAGTGTAATGCACGATCAAAAAACATGTTGGCCATTTACATCTTACAAGTTACAACCATGTATACAACACACACACGCCGACCAAAGGATCGGAGAACTGAAAAAGACGTTTAACTGGGCTCAAAGGCCCACGATAACTAATTATATGGTTTAGAGGATCTAAAAGCATGCATACTCGTTCAACTGTTTTGCCAACTTTGTTTTTGTTCTAAGCATATCAAAAACGTATCGGCCGTTCTACTAAATCAACATTTAAATATAAATATTTAGACAGATGATCATTGACATTTTTGTGACATCTGAAACTAAACCCTTTAATTTGATTTAAGAAGAAAAAGTCAAATATGCAAAAAGAACAGATTAGACTTGGTCTTGCAATTCGAAAGTAATCCAACAAAAAAGGCCAATTGAACCTAAAAGCCCAAATTGAGAAGCCCAAAACATTCGAAAACTGGAAACCCTAATTTATGAAAAAGAAAGAAGCTAGTATATATATTTGTCGATGCCTCAGTTTCAAAGCTCAAGCCGTAGCAGCGGCCACTGACTGACTAATAGAGATCGGAGATTTGTTAATCTTATTCAAAGCGATCAAAGTTCTCTCCTTTGTTTCAGTTTAGATCTCAGTCTTTTTAGGGTTCTTCTTCTTTGTCTTCAGTCGTATGCTTAGAGAATTATCACGGCTCATAGGTAGTTTGATTTTATGGTTTTTTGAAATAGAGAAATAATAAGTTTTTTTTTTTTTTTAAAAGGGCCTTTCTTAATCCCAGCTAAGTTGGATAAAGTACTTATCTGATTCATGTGAGGCCTAAACCAAAGTTGCGAGTTTCGCTGATAATACCTTCTTCTTTTTTATTTCCCAGAAGGTGTTTTATTAGTAACTCTGCTTACATTTTGTTTATTCCCGACTAATCATCAATCTCAGTATTAATAATTTAGGTGGTACGAAACTGTTTTGTTCTCTGTTTTTTTTTTGTGATCGTATTGTGCAGTTTATGGGTCTGATTCTGTGATTGGTATGCATACATGTTGATTAGTAGATTATTTGGCTATGTTAGTAGTATTAGTAATCATCAAAGCATACCAGTAGTTTAGTTTTGACACATGTTGATGGCTTTTCTAAGAATTGAGAAGTTTTGAATTTGTTTCTTAGCTATACGAATTTTATGCTAGTAAAAACCATGACATTGCGATGATATTATTTAGCAGATGACGCAAAAATAAAATAGAACAAACAACGATCCAAATTTCTCTACCTATTATTAACTTTGTTACTACTGTCAAAAATCAAAAGGTGAAAGTTAAGTAATATCGATCAATTCTAGCCAAAGGCTCATAAATGGGAGGGTTATTACCGAACAGCGCTTCATTAGCTGACAATGACATTCACCTCAATCTCAATCCAATTTCTTCGTCTTGGGTACTCTTCTTTTCCATCTCAATCCAATTTCTTCTGACTCGTTTGTGGGTTCCACCACAAATTTGATCTTCGTGGGGAAAACGAATACGTACGCAATTGTGAGAATCGCCCAACAAATCCTGACCACACAAGCCATCAACAAGACAAACTCCCTTGAATATTCTAAGGCAATGTTGATCGTCAGTGAGAGGAATCGGTCTTCTGGTCGAGACCGATCCAGGAACCCTGAACGCAGGAAACTCTACCTACAACCCTCAATTCCGGAGTCCAAAGGTTCGCCCGGTTCAACTTGAGTACTCCGAAACCCCAGCAAGAAAACCTCCTTAAGTAATTATACATATAAATTTTGGCCCACTTAGAGGTTCCATAAAACACTCCCTTAAAATCAAACATAGAGGCGACATGGGTGCAACCTGTAGTTGGTGGTATGTAGAGGAAATTAAAGATGTTATAGAACCAAGAATAAAGAACAATTAAAAAAAAAAAAAAAAAAA
>NC_025689.1:34487265-34537403 GCF_000633955.1 Camelina sativa | reverse complement strand
AAAAAAAAAAAAAAAAAATCACACAGTTGGGAGCGAGAAGGTGACGAACATTTATATGTACCTTCGAAATAAAATAGTTGAAGCAGTTTTCGTCGGTTTTTAGTTAGGGATTAAAGTTGGTTTAACTTCGTCTTTTATAGTATTACAATTTATACTAAGGTGAACAAACGGGTATACAAATCATACAATATTGAGTGTATCTTTTTTAAAAAGGAAATATACGTAAAAATAAGTGAACACACATGTGAAAAATTTGGAAAATACACTTTTTCGTGTATATATTTTATTTCTTTACATATTATAATTATATTTTCTTTTCATTTTTACAGTTATATGTAATTTACATATATATCATATACATGTGAACTATTTGGGAAGTATATATAACGACCAGTAAATCAATGTATATACTAGGTACTAACCTGCAGAGAACCGCGGGCTGAACTTTATTTTTAATAAAAATTTGTGATAATTTATTTTATTATTATGTTATTTATAATAGTTTGTGATTAAAAATTTAGTTTGGTTATATTATAATTTTTGTATTTTAAAAATAATTATTGAAAATCTGTCAATAAAACATTTGCATGTAATGAATAAAATTGTTTAAACCTTTGTCAATTAAACACAATCCTTACTAACATGTAGTAATGCTAACATGTAAAAAAGAGCAACTAAATATAGCTAGTAAAAGTTCTGAAAATCTTCTTTGAAAACAACATTCATTGTAGCTGTATATTTTTTTCGATTTTGTTTTTAAATCTTACATGTAAGTACGAATTAGTTTTGATTCTAATATATTTTTTTTTACTTTTCTATAATTTATTTTATTGATGTATCCCCGATTTTCATTTTTAATTAATTATATTTATTTAATTAATTAACTAATCTTAATTAAGTTTTTTAATGCCAACTGAATGTAAATTTTACACATTTTAAGGTTATTTTCATATTTGTACTTCCTAATTAATATAGTAGAATAAAATTTGTAGTTGTAGTTTTTATTCAATTAGATTTTAAAATCTTAGCTGTTAATTTTTTTTTAATAAAGAATAGTTTTGATTCTAATAGATTTTTTTTTTTTAAAAATTTCTACAATTTATTTTATTTAATATGTCCATGATTTTCGTTTTTTTAATTAATTTATTTAGTTAATTAAATAATTAATTTTAATTAAGTTTTCTAACGGCAATTGAATGTAATTTTTTACACATTTAAGGTTAGTTTCATATTTTTTTTTTTTTTTTTTTTAAACACCAAAAGAAGAAGTAGAGAAGATAACAGATAAAACGGGCTTAAAACATAGGTATACTATTTAATAATTTCATAATACTTGAGCTATTGCCAAAAATTATCAGAAGAATCGATAAACAATCCCCGCCGCACTCATGTTGGCCTTGGTAGCAAAGTCGGTTGTCGTCGTGTAGTAGTAGTAGATGTAGACATAGGCGTTAAAAACCGTAAATGACAGGAAAAACCAGAGGATCTTAGCAGGAAATCGGATAACTACCTCTTTCATCGAGAAACCGGTTCCGTCAATTACCCTCGAATAAGCCAGAAGACAAACTACGCAAACGACGATGGCACCAACTTTCAAAAAAGCCGGTGGTCCGAACAGATTATTAAAGAGGTATAATATAGTTAAAGGGCTGGTTATTGGAAATGTGATTTCTAAATTCATATGGAATTGTAAATTCTAAAAATCAAAACACATGTATTTTTTTTGTACAAAGCGTTTTCTTTTGTATTATGTGTAAAAAACTATTGGTAGATGCTCCCTTTCTTTTATGGTTTCGAGTTTCAGAACAATCAAGACTTGTCTTACGAAAAATCATGTGTTGAATTTTTTTCCTTTTTTTGGTTATTTCAACTAAAAAAATTTATTTTACATAAACGTTTTTTATTAATAAAAATATATATTGTCAAACTTAAGTGTTAAATTTAAATATTTAACATCCCATCTATCTGCAGATTTTGGTGCTGGAAGGCCATATTTATATGTATTTTTAAACTATATATAACATTTTGAAACTTAAGGTTGTGATTGGCGACTCCTAGATGCGGATTTCAAAGCGTATTTAGTGAAAAACGCATTCCCTCTCCCAATCATAAGCTTTCCCACAATTTGCGTTTTTTCAAAAAAAAAAAAAAAAACAGATGCGGTTTTGTACAATGGATTTAGTCTTGTCCCGCTTTTTCAAAGAGAAACACCATTTACCCTGCGGTTTTCAAACAAAAACGCCCATGTGTATATTTTTTTGATTTTTATTATAATAATTATTATATATCTTTTTATCTACATAATACATAGGCAAATAAAAAAATAAAAAATAACTTCTCTGTTTTCAATCTCCTATTCAAATAACTTTTAGAATGCATTAAATAAAGAAAATCATTTTTAATAATAGATAGTAGTAATTTTAGTTGTATATATACATATATAACCAGTTTTCTATAACAAATATATTTATTTTTGAAACTTTTAATATAATAACAAATGGATTTCTGTTTAAATAAATTTGGTATTTTAAAAATTTAGAAATTAAATTTTGTATTTATCAATACAAAAAATGTAAATATATAATTATACTATTTTTAATAAAATAATATGAATTCCGTACCACAAATTATTTTTCACCAATCAAACATTATTTTGTACCGCTTATTTTGGAGTAACCGCACTTGTCCCGCAAAAACATTTGTCCCGCACGTACCGCAGTTGAACCGTCCCGCACTATTAAATTATTTATCCCGCACTACTAAATCCGCGGTTGCCATTCGGACCCTAAGTCTAAATATGTTGTATTGATAAGACAATTAATTCTACTCATTTAAAACGTATATGTAAATAGAAGTTTTTTTGGCAGCCAACGCTAGAGACATTCTAGAGACATTGGTAAATAAGTAGAACAACAACAATGGCAATGGCTTGGCCATTTCTTTATCAAACACACAAAAATATTGGTTGCTCTGCTCATAAATCATTATTATTCGTATTCCCTTATAAATATAGTTTAGAAAAACAATGGAGACAAATAAAATAGTATCTCAACCCAAAACAAAACTATAAAATAACAAAAAAACAAAACCATGAAATATCAACACACTAGAAAGAAGAATACCAAACTACTAATACTAGAAGAACGAAGTCAAAGTCTTGTATTTTAGTTTGGATACTCTCTTCTCAATCTCAATCCAATTTCTTCGTCTTGTATTTTAGTTTGGGTACTCTTCTCCATCTCAATCCAATTTCTTCTGACTCGTTTGTGGGTTCCACCACAAATTTGACTTTCATGGGGAAAACGAATACATACGCAATTGTGAGAATGGCCCAACAAATCCTGACCACACAAGCCATCAACAAGACAACAGTTTTGGTTTGCTCTTTAACACGGAACATGGAATCTGCTACTATAAAAAACAAGAACAGCTGCATGAAGAGTAGTGGTCTTTTTGCTACAGATAGTTTGAATCTTTCAAATTTACTGCGTTGCCAACTGAAATAAAAGGCCATGTTATTAGGGAAACATGGAACTCCCAACTCCCTTGAATATTCTGAGGCAATGTTGATCGTCAGTGAGAGGAATAAAATTATACATATAAATTTTGGCCCACTTAGAGGTTCCATAAAACACTCCCTTAAAATCAAACATAGAGGCGACATGGGTGCAACCTGTAGTTGGGAGCGAGAAGGTGACGAACATATATATGTATATTCGCAATAAAATAGTTGAAGCAGTTTTCGTCGGTTTTTAGTTAGGGATTAAAGTTGGTTTAACTTCGTCTTTTATACAATTTATATTAAGGTGAACAAACGGGTATACAAATCATACAATATCGAGTGAATCGTTTTTGAAAAGGAAATATACGTAAAAATATGTGAACACACATGTGAAAAAATTTGGAAAACACACTTTTTCGTGTATATATTTTATTTCTTTACATATTGTTATTATATTTTCTTTTCATTTGTACAGTTATATGTAATATACATATATATCATTACATGTGAATTATTTGGGAAGTATATATAACGACCAGTTATCAATCAATATATACTCGCATATGCATGGAAACAATTTATATTTTTCTTTTTTTAATGCAGAGATTTTTACACAACTTAACAATTTTACTAAAATTCATCAATGAGATTCAAATCCTTTTTTATGTGTTTTTTTTTTTTTTTCATTTTGACCATCCTAATTTTTTTTTTTTTTGTAGGTATAGTTAAATTACTCGATAGTAAGATAGAGATTTTTGTCATTGTCCATTTGAATGAGAAGACGATTTGTTACATTTTAACTTTAGTTAGACTATTTGTATGTTATCATTTATCACGTATGAGTTTAGAAAATGATGTAGTAAAAACTCTTAGACAAAACGAGACAAAATAAAAGACTAGAAATGAGGTTTACGTGTCATAAATTCAGAAAAAAATGGAGAGGATATGCTTTACAAAATTATGACTTACCAAAAAAAAAACGCAAATGAAATTAAATTAAATTTTTGCAATCGTGATTTCTGAAAACTCCTGCAAACGGCATGGGAAACATAATATGGCATCATGACTCACCATGAAGAGGTGGTAAATGTAGACAATTTGATGTTTTTAATATCTGGTCTTTTACACATAACATAATACAATACATACGTACGTACGTTTTATACATGTGTAGAAGAATTTGGATTATTTATAACGCGCATATACACATATGAATGGGGAATAAGTTTTACAAATGGAGTAATTGTTATTACAAAAGAGAAAATAATAAAAAAATAAAAAAGCAAAAGAGAGTTTTAGTAGCCTGTAAATTTACACAGGCTGTAAATAATATTAATGAGCCTACGAGCCTACGAGCATGAAGTAATGTGCACTGACACGTGTCGTCATCGGTGCATTGAAGCTGTTACGAGGGCCCGGATTGAACTTTGAACGAAGGCAGAGAGAACAAAAAAAAAGCGAACCAATTACAACATTATCGTTAGTGTCCTTTTTGTTTTCAGTTTGAATATTTTTTTTTGGATTTCTGCTTACAGAATAATAATTAAAAATGGTGATTTTTATTTTTGGAGTGTAGGATTCGATCTTAATGTTTGGCTTCAGATATTGTTTTTTGAGGAAGACGGGAGAGAGAGAGAGAGAGAGTATCATCATCATCAATCAAATCATGTTTTAAGAGAGTATTCTTTTAGCTTACTTGTTGCCTTTCTTTTTTTAGTTGTTGTTGTTGTAATAAAGTTCTCTAATTCCCGGATCCATATACTTAATTAATATCTTCAGTGAAGAATAATGCTATGTATAAATTAGTGGGGGAATACTGAATTTGTAACAAACCCAACAAAAGAAAGATAACTTAGCTACATTTTTTCTTAATTTTTCAAAGTACATCAAAAGGAAAAGATAAAACAACTAGTAACATTAGCGAATCTATACTAATATATATAGAGAGAGAAGAAGAGAAGATAGGAGATAAAAACTAGAGAACTACATAATAGTAAATAATTATCAAACTTATCAGAGCAAACGTCAAACCAACCCCGACCACCTTCTTGCTGGCCCCGGTAAGAGAGTTGCTTGAGGCCATGTAGATGTAGAGATATGCATTAAACACGACAAATGACAAGAAAACCCAAAAGATCTTGACCGGATATGTGATGACTACCTCTTTCATCATCAAAGCCGATACCGATCCTCCGAATATCTTGTTCAAGTAACGACAATAAAAAAGTATGGCAAGGTAGGTGAAAGTCAATGCTATAGCACCATATGTTCCCAACAGGTAGGCGACTAAGACAAGCTGAAAAGCAAATAACACCAAACAGATCAAAACAACTGGGAACCGCCACTCTTTCATCACTCTTTCGACCGGCACTTGCTGGATCTCTCCTTCTCCCTCCATTTTTTTTTCTTTTCTGAGTCTCTCTCGCTCTCTCTCTCTCAAAGATGTGTAAAAAAAAAATTAGGTCTTTTAGATCTTTTTATGCTTTGATTCCATATATAGAGGGAAGCTGAATGATATTATGGTAAGTAACAATACTACAGACTATATATACAACTATGTAGTAGGGTTTCAGCTCAATGCTAATTACATTCATACCCTCATTATATACATATCCTAACAAACAATACTTGGGTTGTGGTGTGTGTATAATAATAATAATAATAATAATAATAATAATAATAATAATAATAATAATAGTCTCCTTCTTCTTTTTTTTTTTTTCTTTTTTTTTGTCAAACAGTCTCTTTCTTCAATATATATATTTTTGTTCGAACAAAGGTGTGTGTGTACCATGTATTGTACAAATGGCGAATGTAGATAATGGACCGAACAACTATAATCAGCCTTTTTTATTTTCTTTGTCTTGGTAGCTCTTTAATTATTAATTACTATGATGAGTTTAATAATCGAAACCATATGCCAAATTGACATGCACATGTCTGAAGATGACATTGTAAGTAGTACTTTTTGAGATAATTTCTTTAATATTACATTATGCATAGGAGTAAGATTGATCAGAACTGAAAGCATATCATCATTCCATCGATTGATTGAATGATCTCCATCGATCCCAATTCCCAAAAGAGGTATTAGCAGGTTCGTAATACTCGTCTTTTAGTTTGATGACTTGATGGTACGTAAATAAAGATGTTATCTCTGACTTTGATGCGTTTTCTTTTGATACTATGTGTAACAAACTACTGATAGCTACTCTCTCGTTCATGGTTTCGAGTTTCAGAACAACCATGACTCGCCTCATGATGATTTTTTCAAAAATCATGTTTTGAATATTTTGTTTTTTTTGTTATTTCAACTAAATAAAGTTTATTTTACAAAAACGTTTTTATTAATAAAATTATATATTGTCAAACTTAAGTGTTAAATTTAAATATATAACATCCTATCTATCTGCAGGGTTTGGTGCTGGAAGGCCTTATTTATATGTATTTTTAAACTATATATAACATTTTGAAACTTAAGTCTAAATATGTTGTATTTGATAAGACAATTCTACTCATTTAAAATTTAAAACGTATATGTAAATAGAAGTTTTATGGCAGCCAACGCTAGAGACATTCTAATACATATGCAGTAAAACCTCTATAAATATATCTAAGACATTTTATTTATTTATAGTGATATTAATTTATCTATAAATTAATAATTATTATTTTATAGTGTATAGATATATTTTTAATTGTTTAAATTTTTAAATTATGAATTGAGACAATTTTAGCAAAATAAGATTAGAATTTTGGATATTGTAAATTTTATGGTATTGAAATTGAATTTGAAATATTTAGAAAACATTATTGACAATAAATTATAAATACTATAGACAAATTCACTTATACAGATAACATAAATAAATTCAAATCTATGAATAAAAATATCAGTTGTCGTATTTTAATAGTCTATGAAACTATCAAAATGTAAATGATGCATATTTAGAAATTGAAAACTTTAAAAAGTTTTAGCTATTTTTATGAAATATTATAGAATATTTTATATTATTATAGTTTGAAAATACAACATAACAATTGTTTTATATGAGGTTTAGGAGAAGCATACTTTACTATATAGCACATATATATACATATATATATTTACATGATTATTAATTTATGATATTATTGAAACCATATTTTACATGTAGATTTCAGAAAAATTATTATCTTATTATCTTATCGAATTTTGTTATTTTTTACATTGGTATGACTTGGGACTAGCAAAAGTTATTAATTTATAGTGTTTATTAATTTATAGTATTAATTTAAAGAGGTTTTACTGTATGTAGTCCTAAATTTCTTCTGATTTGTTTTAGTCCAATAATAAACTAGAAAATATACTAAATTTTTTCTGAAGTATAAATTACTAAAATAATACTTACGTACCTTTACTTACTAGATTGTTACTTACTAAATTTTGATATATTTAAAATATACTATTTCTTAATTACTCACTTACTAAATTTTGATTTTTTAAGAATTATAATTTCTATTAACTATATAAATTAAACATTCAAAGAGATACATGTATTTCGTCTAAATTTCTTAGAGAAAATTTTATTAATAACATTATTATATTGGTAATTATTTAAAAAAGAATGATTATGAGACATAAAATTTCTAACTGGATGGATCGGGACGAAATGGGACGGGACTGAACGAGATTTAACACCCCGTAACGAAATTATTTTAACATTTTCAACAAACAATGGCTTTGTTTGATTGTTATTGATAGACTACAAAAAATTATATATTGTCTAGCTAATGAAGATGATGATCATGTTTATTTTTTGTATGGGTTGCAGTATTCTACTTATACACTAAAATATTGACAAAACACCGTACAAGAGTGACCAACTAATTTTTATGGAAATACTATTATACAATTAAAATTTTACAACCTAAAACTATTTATTATTTGATTGAATAAATGTTTTACCAGTATTTTTTTGGAAGTAATTTAATTTACTATTAAGTATATCTACATTAAGAAACAATCATTAAATTTTGAGAAAAATCCAGTTTATTTATCGTATTAAGACGAGAAATAGTATATGTAAACTGAAACGGGTAAATTTCAATAATGAAAAACAATATATTGAATATATTTTTTTAAAAGAGGACATTAATTTTAGATAAAAGTACGAAATCAAAAGATATAGGTATATAAATTAAAATGTCAAGTTTTCACTAATTTGGATAAGAATTGACTATGTGATATGTAATTAACGACTCTGAAACGAGCACTTTGAAAATTTTGGTATATTTGAAAAATATAATTCTTAGTCATTTTATGAATTTAAAATTTGTATAAAATATTTTTTCTCGTGTTGTAGCACGTATAACTACCTTGAGACGGGTATTTTGAGAATTTTGCATATTTTTAAAAATATTTTGGGAGTTTTTGAGAATTATAATTTCTACTAACTATATAAATTAAACACACAAATGTAGAATACAAGTATTTCATCTAAATTTATTAGCCAAAATATTAATAACATTATTCTATTGATAATTATTTAAAATAAAATGGTTATAGGACATAAAATTTCTAATGGGATGGATCGATATGGGGCGAGATACGATGGGACTGGACGAGATTTAAAACTGTCTAACAAAATTACTTTAATATTTTCAACAAACATGGGCTGTCTTTGATTAGTATAGATGGATTGCAAAAAATTGTATATTTTCCAACTGATGAAGATGATGATCATGTTTATTTTCGAAACGAGTTGTGGTATTCTACATATACACCAAAATATTGATAAAACACCGTAAAAGAGTTACTAGCTAATTTTTATGAAAAATACTACAACAAGTGATATTATTTCCTAAAACTGAAGCTACTTTTTATGGATAACTATATCTGGGATAGAGGTTTCTGTTTCTTATATTACATACAACAAGTGTTGAGGGTAAATCATTTGTTGCAAATTCCAAATATACTCTTTGAGTAACCTCCAAGGCTAAATGAGTAGCCTCCAAGTCTTTTTACAATTTTCAAAGTAGTCAAACCGTCAACCAAATACAATACTAATAAGAAGATATCCATTTAATTTGTTGGCATTGGTCCTTTAAAAGATCACTCAATATAAATTATTATTATTATTGTTATAAAAGAGACTATTATTATTAAAAGATCATATTTTCAAAACTATATGATCAGAAAGAGTAACATTACTAATTACTAGCTTCAGTCTTCAAATAGAGGAATATCAATTGAACGTGCGTGTTGAATTCGATATTTTATTGAACTATCACTAATAAATTTCTTCAAGTATATTTTTCTAAAGTATGTACTTATACGGTACAATTTTTTATTAGTCAAACCGTCAACGAGTGTGACCAACCAAATAATAGGGTTCAGTCACGAACCATATAATGGGCCGGGTGAATTTTAATGGACCTAATAATTCCATAATGACATGCATAGCCTACTATGTTCAAGTAACTGCCTAAACGGTTAAAATGATAAACGAAACGAGCTAATTAAAGAGGAACGCTAACAACTGTGAACCGCAACTCTTTCATCCCTCTTTCTAACCGCACTTGCTGGATCTCTCCTCCTCCGTCCATCTTTTTGTGTTTTTTTTTCTCTTTTGTTTTCTCGCTCTTTCTCTCTCTCAAAAAGAGATGTGCAACAAAACTATAAATTGAGGGTATATATCAGGAGTACTGCGAGGGTTTCTGTTTCTTATACTATTACATACAAGGGTTGAGGGTAGATAATTCCATTTATACCCCTTAGAGAGTAACCTCGAAGTCGTAAGTTTCTAGAGACAGAGTGTGTGTTGTTGTGTTGTACAAATTGCGAATGTAGATAATGGACCGAACAACTATAATGGGCCTTTTTTCTTTTCTTTGTCTTGGTAGCTCTTTAATTATTAATTACTATGATGATGAGTTTAATAATCGAAACCATATGCCAAATTGACATGCACATGTCTGAAGATGACATTATAAGTAGTACTTCTTTAGATAACTTCTTTAATATTACATTATGCATAGGAGTAAGATTGATCAGAGCTGAAAGCATATCATCGTTCCATTGATTGAATGATCTCCTTCGATCCCAAAAGAGGTATTAGCAAGTTCATAATACTCATCTTTTAGTTTGATGACTTGATGGTACGTAAATAAAGATGTTATCTCTGACTTTGATCCGTTTTCTTTTGATACTATGTGTAACAAACTACTGATAGCTACTCTCTCGTTTATGGTAAGTCTTTTTACAATTTTCTCTATCGGTAAAAAAAAAAGTAGTCAAACCGTCGACCAAATACAATACTAATAAGAATATATCCATTTAACTTGTTCGCATTGGTCCTTTAAAAGATCACTAAATATAAATTATTATTATTGTTATAAAAGAGACTATTATTATTAAAAGATCATATTTTCAAAACTATATGATCAGAAAGAGTAACATTACTAATTACTAGCTTCAGTCTTCAAATAGAGGAATATCAATTGAACGTGCGTGTTGAATTCGATATTTTATTGAACTATCACTAATAAATTTCTTCAAGTATATTTTTCTAAAGTATGTACTTATACGGTACAATTTTTTATTAGTCAAACCGTCAACGAGTGTGACCAACCAAATAATAGGGTTCAGTCACGAACCATATAATGGGCCGGGTGAATTTTAATGGACCTAATAATTCCATAATGACATGCATAGCCTACTATGTTCAAGTAACTGCCTAAACGGTTAAAATGATAAACGAAACGAGCTAATTAAAGAGGAACGCTAACAACTGTGAACCGCAACTCTTTCATCCCTCTTTCTAACCGCACTTGCTGGATCTCTCCTCCTCCGTCCATCTTTTTGTGTTTTTTTTTCTCTTTTGTTTTCTCGCTCTTTCTCTCTCTCAAAAAGAGATGTGCAACAAAACTATAAATTGAGGGTATATATCAGGAGTACTGCGAGGGTTTCTGTTTCTTATACTATTACATACAAGGGTTGAGGGTAGATAATTCCATTTATACCCCTTAGAGAGTAACCTCGAAGTCGTAAGTTTCTAGAGACAGAGTGTGTGTTGTTGTGTTGTACAAATTGCGAATGTAGATAATGGACCGAACAACTATAATGGGCCTTTTTTCTTTTCTTTGTCTTGGTAGCTCTTTAATTATTAATTACTATGATGATGAGTTTAATAATCGAAACCATATGCCAAATTGACATGCACATGTCTGAAGATGACATTATAAGTAGTACTTCTTTAGATAACTTCTTTAATATTACATTATGCATAGGAGTAAGATTGATCAGAGCTGAAAGCATATCATCGTTCCATTGATTGAATGATCTCCTTCGATCCCAAAAGAGGTATTAGCAAGTTCATAATACTCATCTTTTAGTTTGATGACTTGATGGTACGTAAATAAAGATGTTATCTCTGACTTTGATCCGTTTTCTTTTGATACTATGTGTAACAAACTACTGATAGCTACTCTCTCGTTTATGGTAAGTCTTTTTACAATTTTCTCTATCGGTAAAAAAAAAAGTAGTCAAACCGTCGACCAAATACAATACTAATAAGAATATATCCATTTAACTTGTTCGCATTGGTCCTTTAAAAGATCACTAAATATAAATTATTATTATTGTTATAAAAGAGACTATTATTATTAAAAGATCATATTTTCAAAACTATATGATCAGAAAGAGTAACATTACTAATTACTAGCTTCAGTCTTCAAATAGAGGAATATCAATTGAACGTGCGTGTTGAATTCGATATTTTATTGAACTATCACTAATAAATTTCTTCAAGTATATTTTTCTGAAGTATGTACTTATACGGTACAATTTTTTATTAGTCAAACCGTCAACGAATGTGACCAACCAAATAATAGGGTTTAGTCACGAACCATATAATGGGCCGGGTGAATTTTAATGGACCTAATAATTCCATAATGACATGCATAGCCTACTATGTTCAAGTAACTGCCTAAACGGTTAAAATTATAAACGAAACGAGCTAATTAAAGAGGAACGCTAACAATACACTCTCTTGTTTCTTTAATTTTTTTTATTATTAATTTGTCTTACAAAGATAAAAAAATGTTATTGCTCTCCACACTTCTTTTTTGCAATTCTTTTTAACCAAAAAGGTTTATGGATAATTACTGAAAAAAGGAAGTCTTTATTAATTTATATAATAAAAAAAATCTTTTCACAAATTAAAACTTACATAAATTAATAAAATTTCGTGTTAACTTATAGAAATTTGACTGATTTAAAGAGAGAACGCTAACAATACTCTCTCTTGTTTCTTTAATTTTTTTTTTCCAAAGATAAAAACACACCGAGAGTTTTTGTTATTGACACTTCTTTTTCCAATTCTTTTTAACCAAAAAAATTATGGATAGATTACTGGAAAAAAAAAAGGAAGTCTTTAAAGCTAACAATTAATAGCAGAATATATGCTTTCCAATATTCAACTTTTCGTACGTGATCTTATACCTAGCTAGTTTTTTCGCACGCTCTTAAAACTCTTCTCTCTCTCATCCTTCTTTAATTCAATTTCTTTCTCTTTTCTTGCGCTTCAAGCATTCATAGTTTAGAATTGTTATCTTCAATGTCAGTTTCAGCTAACATAGTCGATGAGAACTCTCGCAACTTGCCAAAAGAGGTTTTAGCTTGTGATGATGAAATTGAATTTCCTATCAACGATGACGACGAAGAGTTCCCGACGACGAGTATTAGGGTTCTTTTGGTCGATGCAGATTCCAATTCTTTACTCCCCATGACGAATCTCATGGCACAGTACTCCTATCAAGGTATCTAGTTCTTTGATTTAGCTATAGGGTTTCTTTCTATGTCGACGAATTATGGTTTTTAATCAAGGGATTAGGGTTTTACGTTAAATTTTTGTTTGGTAATTGAGGGTATTACGGTTTAGTTACGTACGATTATGATTAATTTTGTGTTTCAGTAACGAAGTATGACAACGGAGAAGAGGCCATGGCTTTCTTGATGAAGAGTAAGCATGAGATTGATCTAGTACTTTGGGATTTCCATATGCCCGATATCAATGGACTCGACGCTCTCAATACCATTGGTAAAGAGATGGATTTACCCGTAGTAAGTAAGTATATACAAATTTATACCCACTGTCTTTCTCGATATTTATAGCGCGCGTATATATTAAGGAAATCTCTAATCTTCCATATGTGAATTATTCGTGTCCAGTCATGTCTCATGACCACAAGAAGGAAACTGTAATGGCATCGACCAAGAACGGCGCGTGTGACTTTCTCGTGAAGCCGGTGAGCAAAGAGGTCGTTGCAGTTGTATGGCAACATGTTTATCGCAAGAGGATGTCAAAATCTGGTTTAGATAAACCGGGTGAATCATATACGATTGAATCAGATTCGGACGAATACGAGGGTTTATTAAGGGAAGACAATCTCTATCAGAGCAACGGAGAAGGCTCCAAGAACACTTGCGATCAAAAAGAAGACATGTCTTCCGCCAAGAAACCTCGGATGAAGTGGAGTGCTGAACTTCACCAAAAATTTGAAGCAGCTGTCGAAAAGATCGGCAGCGTTGAGAGTAATTAAATTAATCACACTATATATAATCTATTTGCGTCAATAATAAGTTTCTTGATTATAACAAATATATAATCTTACCTATTGTATCTGGCAGAGGCGTATCCGAAGCAGATTCTCAAATGCATGCAAGAAGATATGAATGTCCAGGGGCTCACTAGAAACAACGTAGCAAGTCATCTTCAGGTAATCAGTATCTGTATCGAGTTAATTATACTTTAAGTTGTATTTTTTTTTTTGTTTCTTGGGCGACAAGAAACCATTAGTCAGGGCTAACAATTTTCAGCTATTGCGATGGCAGAAGTATCGTCAAAGTTCCAACAAAAAGGCCAGCACTCCGCAGGAGTCCCAAGAAGATTTTGACTGGCGTAACATTGGGCAAGATCCCCCTGATTTCGCAACTTCTAATCCGCCTCTAAGCTCGACTAGAGCACCCTATTTCATGAACGATTTTCAAGCAGCCGCCGTGCCTAGAACATCATATTTCACGACCGATCAAACCGCACAACCGATCCCGTATTTATCAAACGGTTATAACCTGCCGATGAACAACAAGAACAACTACTTCATGGCCAGCCAATTCCAGCAGCCGCTGCAACAACAGCAGTACCAATATCCTTGTCTAAATTTGCCATCCATTCTAACCAAGCAAGAATCTGGTCACGTGTCTTCAGCCATGGAAACTTCAGATACGCTCATCTATAACAACAACTCAAGTTTCCCTAATTTTGATCACGACGAGTTTTTCCTACCAGCAGAATTCACTAACAACAACAATCATGATCAGTTCCCACCTGCTGGAATGAACCACAATCATGATCAGTTCCCACCTGCTGGATTGAACAACAATCAGTTCCCACCTGCTGGATTGAACAACAGTCAGTTCCCACCTTCTGGATTGAACAACAATCAGTTCCCACCTGCTGTATTCAACAACAACAATCGTGATCAGTTCCAACCTGCTGGATTCAACAACAATTTCGATCAAACTTGTCGAAGTTGAATTCTCTTGTCTTAGGTGATCGTAGCATTTTCTATATCTACTACCCCCTGATTTTTTTTTTGTCTTGCACGTAGAGGATCTTTTATTATATCCTACAAATGTGACTTGCAATACCTCGTTACGATTTGCGTTTCGAGCATGCAATACTGGTTTTTTTTCTTTTTACTTTGGTCTAACCTATGCTTTAATATTTTAGTGATCTATAAATTAATCACTCGCGTTGATAGTGCTCACTGTTTTCGAATTACTTGCTTTTTGTGTTCGGACGCTGAGAGTTTTTCAGAAGGTTTTTTTTTTTAATAGTCAACGATATATATACTTACAGAATCCCAATTACGACGTTTTATATTGCTCTTTGCCTCTTTCCATCAACTATAAATCTAGATTCTAGCTAGACTAATTATGTATATCTATAGACAAGAAACAAAATTTACCTCTGTATATTGCGATTTTATTTTAGTATCCAGGCTCTGAACTTATGTTGTTAACTTGTGAACCGTGATCATAATGAAAATATTACTTTACTATGAAAATTTCAGTTAAAGATATATTTTAGTCGATTAACTTTGCGATGGGCCTTACGAGATTTTTCTGTGTGGAATAAGGATAAATACTATGGCCCAGTGGGGTATGTGTTCTTCGGGATTAACACAAATTTTTACGATTAATAAATTGTTAAAAGGGCAAAAAATAATAAACGTACCAACAAAAAAAAAACAAGGTTTTTTATATACCAGTTTCACTATTTCTCAAACACCCAACTTAATGTGTAGGTCATTCTCGATTTTGCTTATACAAGAAAAATAACAGCATGCAATGCTTAAGCTTCATTTGCCGACCAAAATTTCCCAAAATTCTGATATATGGATGATGAAGAGTGAGAGTTAACGATGATTCCAATTAAGAACCAATGCAATGACCACCAAAAAAAAAAGAGAGTGGAGAGAGTCAAAACACAAGAGAGAAAAGAGAGAGAGAGAGACAGCCTGGGAGAGTGACACGGAGCACATGGAACCAGCTGATTCCAGGAGAAGGTTACAGCAACTTGGCCACGTGGGGTGCCAGGAGGTACACACACTTTTGCGTTTATTCATTGTTGTTTTTAATTAAATAAAAACTACTAAATTCCACATCACCTGACACCTCGAATACTCTCTTTTTGTCAAAGAAGAAATATCATAAAATTTGCCCCCACTTTTTTTTTTTTTTTTTTTAAACGATTAGTATGATGATATTTGATCACCACCTTATCATTATGGAATGGATGATTCCAAAAATCAAACCGAGTCCTTCCGTATCACATACGCAAAATAAAATGATAATCTAACCAGAACAGAGAGGAGCTGCCACCTTTGCTAATAGAAACTATTCAATTTAAATAATACTACTTGTCTATGCTTCGAAAAAGAGAAAACGAATACCGAAACCAATGAATCAATCAAATAGATCCATCCAACTATATTGTAACAACAACAAATGTCAGCAAAAAAAAAAATACACAAGGTGTTAACTTAATTTAATCTGATTGAAAAGCAAAGTGCTTTACTTTTTTGGTTAAGAACCAACCAGAGGAAGACAATCAAACAATCAAAGTGTGACCGCATATATATCAATTTCAAAAGCTTATTATAATCAGTCCCTCCCACTAATGAAAATAAGAAAGAAGAGTCGAAGCACTAAAAAGAAACCAAAAATGATGAAGTAAGCAAAGAGACCGACACCATCTTATTTTTTTTTAAAACTAGAACGTACTACTTGTAATAGTCGTGTACTCGTGTCCTTGTTCTGCCTCTTTGGCTTTTGCAATGTTTTCCATCATATTATTCCAACTTTGAAACAAATCTTTACTCTAATTTGAAAAGCATCTCAGAAACAACTAGAGACTGTCGGTAAAAACAAAGTGTTAATTTGGATCAAACTATATAAATGGGACAGTTAATGTTTTAAGTGAAAAAAAAAAAATGACAGAATCATATATATAAAAAACATATGGTAAAAAAAAAGTCTGTACAACAAATCTGAATTCAGTATCTCCTATCTTCTTCTTCTTCTTCTTCTTCTTCTTTTTTTTCATTTTTTTTTTTGTTTATTTCAATGCACAGAACAATCGAATAGAATACAGAGGACGACGAAGAAAACAAATTCCAAAAGTCTGTAAAAATCTTAAGAGAAAGAAAGAAAAAAAATTGGAGAGAAAGAAGAAAGAATTTAATTTTTTTTTTTTTTCCAGTGAATGAAGGAGAGAATTTACCAGCTGAGAGACTATATAATATGTAAAACAGAGATCATCATCAGCGTGAGTTGTAGTGTCCATACAAATCATAAGGAGCCCAAAGAGTATCAAGTGGACAAGGCCGTCTTGAATCTAACCGGAACCACGGTTTACCACTACCGGACCAATGAAGCAAGCTAACCGGACCTGGATGTAAATCTCTACAGCTTCCTCTCACGTTATCTCCACCTAGCCCGTGCTGGTTCCACCGATGCTCAATCGGAGCCACTTCTCCTGCGAATACAAGCAAAAACGGCGGCAGTGATCCCAGCTCGTATATCCTCCTATCACTCTTCTTCTGAATCTCCATCCATTTCTCAATCACCTCCGTGTACCCCACGCGCCTCCATCTCTCTAGATCCATCACCATCACCCCCGTGTTGAAGTAGCACGGTTTCCTCCCCTCGAACGCTCCCGAGAACCGCTCGTCCGACCAAAACGCCGCCGTGAAATACTTCGTGAAGTTCGCGTGGCAGTACTCCGGAGCTCCGATCGTCTTCGATCCCAGCTTCGTCTTCCACAGCTTAGCTATGTCATCGACGACGACTAGATCGGAGTCTAGATAGATCACGCGGCGCACGCAGGGCTCGAGGAGACCAGCTAGGTAGTTTCTCGCGTAATTCAACGGCTGCTCTAGCGCTTGCCTGACGGAGGTCGAGATCAAGGTCCGTACGATCTCGGGATCGAAGTAGTAAACCTTGAACCTCAACTCGGGGAACGTCGAACGGATCAAGGAGTCTAGTCCGGTCTCGGAGACGAGGAAATGGAAGAAGACGCTCTCGGGACACGAGGAGTGTTTCAGGATCGAATGAACGGCGGCGACGGAGCCACGGAGGTACTCGAAATCGAGAGTAATGGCGACGTGGACCAAGGAAGGGTTACAGACGCCGGAATCGATGTCGGCGGCGGGACAATCGGCGGCATTGCGGAACACGGGAGCTTTTCTGAAGGAGAATCTATGGGGATTTGGATCGGAGGTTGGGAAGCGGAGGTAAGCGTCGAGGTGGTGAGAGGATCTGATGGCTTCAGCTGGTGGAAATGATTGGAGAGAAGGAGAGAGGACGATGATGACCAAAGCGGCGGAGAATAAACCGGAGAATCTCATAATCCAAAGCATCTTCCTAAAGAGGAGGAGGAGATTAATATTAATACGTTTCTTCTTCTTCTTGGATTTGAAATCAAACCACCGATCGGCGGCGAAAGAGGCGATAATAGAAGACCGGAGAAAAGCTAGGGTTCCTTTGATGTCCGCCAGAGTTTTGTAGATGAATGCATCTGAAGAAGACAAGATTGAACAAGGTAGGAATCCGCTTATTATTATGCCGTGGGATCGAAGCGACCTGAGAGAGGAGGAGAGGAATCAAATTATTATTAGGAATCTTTTGATATCGGAAAGAAGAAAAAGGGCGTAGGTTAGGAGGGGGCGGTGCTACGGTGCGCCACCGTCTGCTGTTTTACGCCCTCCTCTCCTTCTTCTCTCTCTCTTTAAGGCTCTATCTCTCTCTATCTCTATTTTAGTAATTAGACAAAAGAATAGAAGAAAGCAGCAAAGGCTAAAGGGGAGAGAGAGATGGGGCTTTCTCAGAAAAAAAGACTTATTCCTTCGATTTCTCCTTAGCCAACAAACAGATTTTTGTGTATTCTTCTTATTATTTGTATTTGTATGCCTAATCATAGAAATTTTTATGTTTTTTTTTTCCTTTCTCGACAGCCTATTGTGACCCTTATTTATATATCCCATCTCTATTCAATCTTTTGATTTTGAAATCGACTTTTATATGGAAAAAAATGTCTTCTTTTTTTTTGGTACATAAATCTTTTTTTTAAATGCTATTTACTATATCAAAATATAATCTATTCATATTTAACATAGTCTGAATATCAAATATTTAACTATTCTAGTATGTATAATCTCGATTTTAATCATTAAATTTTAAATTTTAATAATAACTACATTTATTAACTTAGTTTTAATAAACCGTAAATTATATTAATTTAATATTAATAATCACTAAATTAATTTAGTATAGTCTGAATATCAAAAATAACTATTCTAGTACGTATAATCTCATGATTTTCATTAAATTTTATTTTAATAATATTCATTTGTTTGTAATTTAGACTTTATAATCAGTAATTTATGTTAATTTAAAATTAATATGCATTAAATTAAATTAATATATATTAATTAACAGAGATTTACTGAATTATGTTTTGTTATCTCAAATTAATAACACTTTACGATTAACTTAAATATTTTTTTTCAAATTGTGTATTAATATTAATTATTCGAAATGAGAGAATTTTGATTTTGTTGACAAAAAAAAAAAAAAGAATTTTGATTTCTATTTATCATTTTATTAATAGTATATGCGAATTATTATATGTATATTTCATTCTGAATACCATGGTCATTTGCTTTATCATAAAACTCTAATTTACTTGTCTCCGATTACGAGGAAAGATACAGGCATAAATCAGTTGGCTCAATGCAATAATACCGTCTACCATTTCTGGATGGTTAGCCTCTTTAATTGTCTTTGTTATGAGAAAATAAACTACAAATTATATCTGATTCTTGACAATAAAAAAAAAAGATTTATGCCCAATTTTTGACCAAAAAAGGAATTTAATTATGATAATCATTAAATTATATTAATTTAATCATTTAATATAGTCTGAACATCAAAATAACTATTCTACTTTCTAGTACGTATAATCTCTTATTTCTTCATTAAAAATTAATTTTAATAATAACTAACCTTTAGTAATTTATATTTGTTATAATCAGTGAATTATGCTTGTTTAAATTTAATATACAGTAAATAAAACTGAAAATAAATAAATAAATAAATATCAGTTTACTAAATTATGTTTTTACTCTCAAATTAATAACACTTTAAAAACTTAAATAAAATTTTTAAATTGTATTAATTATTCGAAATTTACTAATGTTATGTTTTAGTCTCAAATTAATAACACTTTAAAATTAACAAAACCTATTTGTTTTCATTGCACTTTGATATTTATGTTAAAACAAAAAAAAAAAAGATAAATGGAAAAAACAAAAAATGCAAACCAAACGTGAACCAAAATCCTAATCAAACAGCCATCGGTTAAATTAGATATGCGGCCTATATGCATTTCTTTTTCTTATATAGCTGAACTTTATAAATAAATATACATAGGTACAAATGTCGTAAAACATTTAACTAAACCGAATAAAAAGGACAACCAAAGACTGAAAAGATTCATGAGTTTATTGACAAATACGTGATTTATTACAATAAATGATAAACTAAAATTGTTCTTCATGACATTAGCCATTTTACGTGCTGAGACTAACTACTCTGTTCGGCGGTTAATGTGTCTATCTCAACACCAAAACCATCTTTGCTTACCTTTGACCAACAACCCGGATAACCTGGTCTGGTCCGTTTAAACAAAAAGTATTACGTAGTTTAGTAGTAGTGGTGCTGTCTTTTGAGTATTACTACTTTTTCTCTTGTTTACTTATACTAAATCAAAATAATTTAATAATTTATAACGTGGAGACGAAGTACAGTGTCACTAATTACTTCTCGGCTAAATACATTTGATACAAGATTAAATGTTATCCTAATCCAGTTGGAACAAGTTATTGTTAGTTAAGGATTCAGCACACAACCAAACCAATCTTTATTACTATAATTGATTGATTCGGTAACTAGATAACTTAATTACATTCATATCGCAAGCAATTAATTAAAAAAAAAAACTTTATATCTTTATTAATGCTGATAAAAGTGTAGATCTCCATATAAAGTGAACCTCATGATTCATGATTTATGACTCATATGAGTGGTAGATAATAGGACCGTTACTTTCCTGTGAACTTTTGAACTGTATTAATTGTTATAGATTTTTCAGATTTGGATCTTTAACCGGAAACGGGACAAAATAAAACGACTTGGATTATATGTATCTGTCTATTGACTTACAAAGTTACAAATTCGTTTATTTTGGGAAATTCTTTTTAAAAATAGTTATTTAGTTTGCATATTTGACGAAACTATTATGTTAACAAATTAAACATGAGATTATACGTGAGTCACTACATATATTTTTCATTTATCACTAACGTATCATTTTGTGATTAGCATGGAGAACAATGTCGGTAACATATATACGAAGTCTATTCAAACCCAAAGACAATTATTTGTGTATAACCATCATATCAGGTACGTGTAGCCTACTTTACGCTTCGTCGTCACTTTCATCATCTTCTTTTTTTCGAAAAATAGATATATACTATAATTTTAATTTTATATTGTCGGAAATTATAAATAATATCCCAATATGACAGTTGAAATGTACCATTCCTATTTTATTTTAAATTAAAAATGGTCTTATAAGACAACTATGTTCCTTGTGAGGGACTAAAGGCATGTGCATCGGTTGGGACAGAATTTTGATCCTTTAATTATTTTATTCATATTTTGAAAGTTTCTTAAGTTTTGTGTAGCATTGGTGTAGGACAAAGTTTGGTCCCTCAAATATATTAACCAAATGGATGTTCAAGATAATCTAGAGTATTCTACATGTGTATAAATGTTAGTTAAACCACATGGGAAACACGGTCTCTCCGCCCTTTTGAACATTGGACAAGTACATCAATACAGTGGCGATCCGATGACCACCGAGCTCCAGATTGGCCTGATCGTGAAAGTAGTCAAAATGGGGTTCATATTTTTGACCATTCTCATAGTGCAATATTTGCATGGATTCCCCATTTTCTGATCCGCAACACAGAAAAACAAAAAAGAGTTGAGAAGTTGTAATCTACTAAAGGCTAAAGCAAGAAACAGAATTAGGCAACATTTGGTCAGAAATACCTTCGGGAAGAAAGGTCCACGCAGCAAGTTTTGCCTCGACATTAGATACTATATCATCCTGCACAACACAAAAACCTTACCATTCAATCCTACACAACCTCTAGAATAGCCAGATCTTGCATTCAGGCTACTACATTGTCTAAGCAAAGAAACAGAATTCTACAGTGTTGCAGGACATATACGAGTAACCGCAAACAAGTCTATCAAACAAGTAGAGTAAACTAGCCAAATACACTTCTTACAAAAGCCACATTATATACCTCAGAACATCAATCATTCTCAGAATAATACATCATAAACTCAACTGANCCTAGGCTCGCTCCATCAGGTGATCCTATCAACTATTTAAACCACATGAAACAACTCATAAACACATTGCAAACATAGCTAAAAGTTTCAAGCAAGAACAGAACATACCTCAGTTATAAGTTTAAACTGATGAACGTAGTCTTTCCCCGGGAATAGAGGCTCCCTTGTCATAATCTCAGCAAATATACAACCAACAGACCAAACATCAATCGCATATGTGTACTCAGAACTATTAAGAAGCAGCTCTGGTGCTCGATACCATCGAGTAACAACATACTCTGTCATTAACTCTGTTTCAGATGTCGTCCTTGCCAAACCAAAATCCGTAATCTTAAGATCACAGTTCGAATTCAGATGCAAATTACTCGGTTTAAGGTCACAATGTAAGACATTAGCTGAATGAATATATTTGAGTCCACGTAGAATATGATACAAGAAGTACTGCACAAGAAGAAAATAGTATATTAAACCATATAGCCGAGTTAAAAAAACCGTAAAAGATTAGAGTTACGAACCTGACAATGATCATCATTCAAAGATTGGTCTGTAGAAAGCCTTACGTTCTCGTGTTCCAAATGACGAAGTAGCTTAATCTCTCTCAATGTCCGCTTAGCATCTACTTTATTGTCAAAGGCTTTACCTATCTTCTTGATTGCGATTTCTTTGTGTGTCTCTGAATCTACTGCAGCACTAATAACAAAACCAGTATGCTCATGAATCATACATTCTAACAAACAAAAAAAAAAACAGAACAAAACGAATCAAGATTGCTCCACCACAAGCAGAAGCATAAACACTAAACACAAACAAATCAATAGGGACATGATCACTAATTAATCATCAATTAACAAAAAGATCGAATTTTTCAAACAGCCCTGATTCCAAAACCTATCAAATCAAATTAGAAAATAAGATTCATCAACATAATACTAAAAGAAACAAGGTTCGTACCAGACAAAACCGTAAGCTCCTCGACCAATAGGTCGAATAGGAGGAACATACTTGTTAGAGACTTCGAACAAGTTTCCATAGACATTGTACTGATAATTTCTTCCTCCATGAACAAGAACTCCTTTGATGTTAGTATCACCTGGATCTGTCGCTGATTCAATTTCATTCGCCATTTCTTTTTTTTTCAAATCGAGAGAGAAAGAAAAATACCGAAGAATCAAACTCGTAACGGGTTGAATTTAAGGCTTTCGAAGATGAGATCGATGATCGTCTCTCTGCAAAAAGGTAAAATAATTTTGTTGAAAGTTCGAAGCTTTGAAATCTCAGAAGAGAGAGAGACAAGTCACAAAGGGACAACGTAGAGGCTGCCACGTGTAACGGAGGACGGAGAAAAATACGTCCCTTTTTAAAGAACGTATCTTTGATAATTGTCTGATTTCTATTTAAATTTTAATTTTTTTTATCGAAGGACGCAGCAAACATATGCCGCTCCACATGCTCTAAGACGATTCATTTTACACAAGTAAACTCATATTTCACTATTGATAACAACCATGGATGGTTCATATGTCATTGTATAACTATATAATATATTTTTGAAAAAATTATTAGGAAATGAATCGGACAATTCAGTACCGAGTATGAAATGTTCCGAAAATTGTAGAATCAATAAACAAATGTTTCATATTATGTGACTTGTTTTCTTATATGGACCGACCACGATCAAACTCCATGTGCCACACAACAAACGTTCAAGTTATTCATTCATTCACTGCTGAGCTAATGGACTTTATGCTCTTTGGTCAACTCTTTCGTGATTAACTTATATCACCTGGTTTATTAATTCTTATACTATAATCAAAGGTGCACATGTACATATACGTAACATAATTGAGAGAATAAACAAATTTGCAATTAAAATTCTTTTTATCATCTCGTTATTTAGTTTCGTTAAGATGCTTTATTGAGTAAACAAAATGTTAAGATTCAACTATTTCAATATAATTAAATGAGTACAAATTTAAGAGGGAAGGCTCTAGTTATAGTGTTTTTAAAAATAAAACATTAGTAGAAGTAGTAGTGCTTGTTTTATAAATTAAACAAATCTCAACGCACGGAAACGTTGAGACGCATACATTGGATCTATATATATCGTGGGGGACAAAATAATAAAGTCCACAGTCTCCACACTACTTACTTGGGGTCACAACAACGATGGCTATTTGTATCCTAGAAACCACGTGGAAAACTCGTTATGTTATGTTCATTGCTTGCTTGCGCCATAAGTAATGAACCTAGAAATTAGAAGTTTAGGAGTTGGCAAATTACTCTACATTTTTATTAACTTCGAGACGAAAGCATAGAGGCCATATTTATTGGGTCAGGACTTGATGTACGTCGAAGATCGATCAGCAAACTTCACACCTTATGCTTACTTTTAGTACTTAAAGTAAGATTTAATCAATAAAACATTTATAATATCAATTCAGACTTTAAATGTATGGAATGAAATTAATATACCTTGCTTTCCATAAAGAAGCTATGTATGTGATGAATGAATAATTGACTCGAGGAAATAATTATGAAAGAGCCATATATTTAAACCACTTTAAGGCCCATTATAGGCTCGGAGCTTATAAGCCCAAGTACAGTATTTAAGATTTGACGCAATATGGTCATTTATTAAAGAGAATCATACACAGTCATACTCGTTCGCGATTAGTGTTAACGAGTCCAATAAGTTTGTAACAAATTACGTGTAGTAACGCAACTATTCAAATGTATAGCACCGACACAGATTAGCCCAAATATGGTAATATTCAAATGTAATATTGTAGTATATTGTCTTGTCTATCGATGAATAAACTAATTATCTGTTAGTTAGGATTATCATACATACACGTTTAGGTATCGGTATAGAGTCAATAGACCAAGGGGGTGAAGATGCTAGCTTTTATCGCAAAGGTTAGGCCCACTAGTTCATAATAACACATGATTAGGTATTTTAGGTTCTAATTTCTTAATTAATAAACTCACACACAATACACTCACATGCCTGCCGTGCTTTTCATTGAACAAAAGTGGTCAACTTAATTTCCACTTAACAGTCAACAAAATTAGATGAATTATAGGTTTAGTTTACTTATAGGGACGATTTTGATATATAAAATTTTGTACACATAAAAGACATGACTGGTACAACCGTACCGTAAATAATTACGATGTAAATGCAAACTTTTATATTTTCAACAAAACTTTGATAAATAAATGAGAAAAAAACACATTTAATAAACATTACTCTTTGGACCCACAGTCCACCATCTATTTATTTTTATCTTGTTGGTGGTACTATTTTTTTTCCTTCTTATTATGTAAAATTTGATACAGATTAAAATCACAACTTAGCCCTATCAGCAATCTCGAATTAGTATTAAACAAATTTATGATTCTTCTTATTCGTTGGAAAATTTATTACTTTTAAATTTTTTCTTAGAAAGTAAAAAAGGATAATTGTTTGTATTATTATTACCTAACAAGAAACAAGAGAAGAAGAGACAGGAACAACAGCTGGTTCAGAAGCAATCTTGTTGTTGATATTATTATTATTATTAGGTATGTCGCGGTGCACGAGATTCCCCTGAGCCTGCGCCATCAATATCGACTTGTAAATCTCCACGAGCATTTTCTCATCATACTCCTTCACTGGACCCGACCCGAATCCGGATCCACCGTATCCAGAAGATCCGACAACCCGTGAGTTAGCCAAACGCATCATCATCTTGACATAAGAATCACGTAGCCACACCAAAAACTTCTTGGGCGACGCCTTTTTCAGGATCCTCAGTTTCGGCACGATCTTGATCCTCCAAAACCGTTTCTTTCTTGTCGGATCCATTTTGACCCGTTTCCCTGTCCTTCGACCCGGTTTCTTCTCTGATGATGATGATGACCCATCAAGCTTCTCGTATCCTTTCCACCTCCGCCAGTACCTCTTCGGCGTTATCTCCATCACTCTCTCTTTATCTCTCTCGCTATCTATATATGTGTATGAGTAATAATAAAAAGAGAGACGAATGAGGAAATTAAAGAGAGGAAGATAGAGATATTGGTTGGGATCACTTTATAATAATGACTATGAGGAAGACCTAAAGGGTTTAATTAAAATCAACTGTGTAGGCAGCTGCATACACGTGATTAGTTACACGCATCTATATGTATTTGTTTATACGTTAATAATATTCGGTATGATATTGATTGACAATTTTTTCATTCCCTTTTTAAGTTTATTATTAACATAACGATTATAATTAGTTAGCAATAGACAATATGTGATTTCTTGTCATGAGGCAATAGACAATAAAAATATATCTCAGCATTTGGTATTTAGTGTCTAACGAATATCACATAATCTTATATTTAAGTAATAAGCGCAATGGCCTTTAGTGTGAATCGATCACTTTAGCAATAATGGCGCTGTGTGAGTGTGACGATACTCTCATGGGCCATGTGACAAATGACAAATTTTATGCTTAATCCTGACCGTTGGATCACTCATCTTCATCGCAAGTCTGTTTGTAAAGAAGATTATAGAGGGTGAGATAGACACGCATGTGTCTGTATAGTCTCTTCTGTCTTGAAATTAATTACTATATTTTACGTTAAAAATGTCTAAATCATCAAATAAATTGTAGCATGTTTTAGGTGAGGCTACATCGGTTTCACTCATATTTACATAAGTACAATATTTTAGTGATTATCAATTTATCGTGGGAAACATTTGACTGAAGAAAACGTAATGGGAACATTAATTAATGAGATCATTGAGCTGTGATTTGATCAAATCGATAGATTCCCTCTACCACCGCACGCAGGAATTGCGTGCAACACTGTTTCTTTACTACAAATCTCATTTATACATACATGCAATTATGCAAATTGCAATACAACTAACTTTTTTTTTGGTTAAAGCTAAATTAATTATAAGTGTCACATAATTAAGTGTATTTTGCTATCATATCATATATTCATACAGTATTTCATATGAGCCTAAACCAGACCAGACATTTTGTTTTGTTTTTGAATCAACTTCTTCTTGCTATTTATGAGCCTAATACACTTATTCAAAGTTTCAAACATTGGGCCACTAAGCCGAATGTTGTTCATACATGACCCAAATGTATTTTATCATCGGAAGCCAACTTACATACAAACCATCTCAAAAATCTCTAAAATTTTTCCACCTAAGATACATTACAAAATTACCATTTATATGAAAAAAATAACATTTTGATCGTGTACGGTAAATATATGGATTGATTTAATTTCCTTATAAATCTAGTATAAATACATATTTAAATAGAAAACTTGCAAAAATATATATAGATTGCACTGTCAAGCCTGGTTCATTAGCAGCATTAAACGATTAATTTTCCTTTAATATTTTTTTTTTACAAGTTTTCTAAAATTAAAAAAAAACGAGAAAGCTTCCTCATCGATCGCAGAGCCTCTCACAATCTCCCCTTATTAAAATCTGATATCCCTAAAATCTAAGAATCATCCAAATCCATACCCTTACCGGTGCTTCTTCCTAATTCGGAAGGAGCTCTAGAGACAATGGACGGGTTCGGGTCGAACCACAAAACAGTAGCCGTTGATCGATGGGTTGAGATCGTTAACGGTAAAGGTTACGGCGCTGATGGAACAACAACAACAACAACACAAACCTACTCAACTCGACCCGTCTCACCGGACTTTCACCAGAGTAGTATCCCCCCTCCGCCTGGTGCTGGTGCATCCACGGTAACGCATGCGACTGCTGCTCCGTGGAAATTATTCGACGCGGAAACAAAGAGGAAGAAGAGAATCGCAACGTACAAGGCTTACGCTATGGAAGGCAAAGTTAAAGCCACCGTCAAGAAAGGGTTCCGTTGGATCAAGAACAGGTACTCTCAGTTTATACACGGATGATTTCATTGTACTCTTTGTATTTTCCGGCGAATCATGCCTTAAGCCTGTCGTCGTCGGCGATAATCTTCCGGCAACTTTTTTGTTGTGGTGAGATTTTCAAAGGAGTGTTTTTGATAAACCAAGACAACGTCGTTGTATTATTCAGGTCCAACACGGTCCAGATATGTGGCCCAAATTATGCAATTTTTTAAACATATTAATGAAGCCCATGTAATACTTTACTAAGGCCCGTTTAAGTTAGTACGAATAGAGAGAGAGAGGGAGATTATTAAATTACACGAGTATGGGGAAGTGTGTGTTTTAGTTTTGTTTTGGAAAAATGATTGCCGGCTACTTGAAGTATACACCAACACATAGCCACACATACAAACAATATAAATGTTTTGTTAACTACGTGAACTATTGTCATTACATAAGAACATCCATAAACAAATATATGTTATATCTACAACACCATAAACATTCGAGGTTAGCCGGAATCCGGCGTTGACCGGTATTGACCGACATTGACCAATATTTACCGACATTGACCGGTGTTGACCGACTTGACCGTTGTTGACCAGAAAAAAATATTTTTTTTCCTAATAATAATAATTTTTGTTTTATGTATTTTTGAAAATACAAAATTAAAAATGATATTTAAATAGAAAGAGTATAAATTTGTTATTGTTCATGAAAAAATCTACTACACATCAAATTTTGGTGGTATAGTTTTATTATATTATTTTTGGTATATTTTCTGTATTAAGAAACAGACAATTCGTGGGTTCACCCTTACGGGCGAACCTCTCCTATTCATCTCCTTTAAATTAAGGAAACAAATCTTAATTAAAGAAACAAAATATGTTGATCAATCAATTTTAAAATTGTTAATTTTAATATTATATTACAGTTTCTAATTATCACATCTAAAACCCTACCATTTATTATAAACTTTAACCGACATATAATTTTGTTTAATTGTAAAATCTAAACTCTAAACACTCTTTTATAAATCCAAACAGGCATATAATTTTATTTAATAGTAAAATCTAAACCCTAACCATTCTTTTGTAAACCCAAACCGACATATAATTTCGTTTAACTATAAAATGTATACTCTAACCACTCTTTTGTAAACCCAAACTAACATAATTTTATTAATAAAAGATCTCTTTTTTAAAATATGATATGACATGCCATATTATTGTATTCTGATTTGTTAATTAAGAGGGATGAATGAGAGTTGTTCACCCCTAGGCTTAACAAAATTAATTACTTTATATACCACAAATTTTGTTTTTCATATTATTTTTATTTTTATTTTGGTAAATAATTTTCTTGTATTTTTGTTGTTGTTATATGTATTTTTTGTAAATTATACAAATCATTTATCTTTTTTTATTTATTTATCAAAAATACATAAAATCAAAATCATTATTATTTTTAGAAAAAAATATTTTTTTGAATATTTTTTTCTGGTCAACGCCGGTCAATACTGGTCAACGTCGGTCAACTCTGGTCAACGCCGGATTCCAGTAGACCTCAAATGTTTATGGTATTGCACACATAACCTATGTTTATTTATGGATGTCTTTATGTGATGACAATAGTTCACGTAGTTAACAAGACATTTATATTGTTTGTATGTGTGACTATGTGTTGGTATATATTTCAATAGCTGACAATCATTTTTCCTTTTGTTTTTATAAACAAAGAGAGAGACCAAACCAAAGCAAAGCACCTTCTACGCACGATCATAGTTTAGCACGTGAAGCCACGTCTTCTCTTTTATTCGCTTTACCCATAATAACCTTTATCGAATGACAATAATGCCCCCCGCTTGTGTTAATTAACAAATTTGCTTAATCATTTGTGATTTTCTCAAGATTCTGCACGCACTCGATTATTTGTGCAATAAAATAAATTTACAGTATATAGTCATCATGTTCATGTAGAGGTATGTTAAGCAACAAAATTGAAGTCCAAAAAAATTCATACGTTTCGAAATTTTAGTACATAAGCAAACGAATCAAATATTCAAATAGTATGATAAAAAAATTTGAAATGGGTTTACTGATACGAAATAAATATACACAAACACAAACATGGATTATAGCTCATTTTATTTATTGAGAGATCACCTAGAATCCTAGATCTTCTATTTGAAAATTAAAATTGAAAAGTGAGTTATAGCTTATGTCAGAGAAAAAAAAGTAGAAAAAGTTATGTAAGCCGACTTGAATTGATTCTACTATTTATATTTAGTGAATGTCGCCATAGCATTGGTCCCTTTACTCATTGAATCATTGCGTAACAAAATAAATGTTTAGTTCTCTGAAAAATGAAGTAAATAATATATGAAAAAATAAAGATGGTGATGGGCAAATTGGTAAAACAGAAATGTAAAAAATTCCAAAAAAATAACAACATACGTAGATTCTTCTTCTTTATTCTATTGGATCAAGCCTGCAGAATCCTAAGCAACAACAACCATAGCATTACCTCTAATACATCATCGAATTCATCAACTAAAAAAACAATTTTATTTTACCTGTAATAATAATATAGAGTCATGCAAACAAACATGTCAGATAATTTAAACAATTTATGAAAAAAGATCGCGTATACTGTAATTTACTTTCCCTCTACAGGAAAATAGCATAAGAATATTATACAGAATAAATAAATTAAATAAAGGTTTTGAGAATCGCACAAAAAAAAAAATCAATAAATAGTGAGAATAAAAAATGTACAACATAAATACGTAGTATAACTCTGCTTCGTTAACCTCGCTCCTCGCGCTCTCTCTCTCTCTCTTTCTCTTTCTCTGCACCAACAAAAAAAAAAAAAAACATTTTCTTGAGAAAGAAGCCACAACAGTCACAATCTTACTTTACTAGTTACTACTACTATGGATGTTGTTGAGAGTTTTGGCCATGGCGATGACGACTTTGGTTCTGGCTCTGCTTGTTCCACACCGTTCGTTAGTGCTCCCTCTAGTCCCGGTCGTGGTCCTCCTCCTCCAGGATACTTCTTCAGCGCTCCGTCAAGTCCGATGCATTTCTTCCTTTGCTCTGCTTCTTCTTCTTCATCAGAGAATCCTAAAAAGCTCAACAACTCCTCTTCTTGCGGCGACTTTGAGTTTGACTTCTCCTCGAGGTTGTCTTCGAGCAGTGGTCCTTCCATGACTTCTGCTGAAGAGCTCTTCTCTAACGGCCAGATCAAGCCCATGAAGCTCTCCTCCCATCTTCAGAGACCTCAGATCTTATCTCCGCTTCTAGATCTGGAGAACGAGGAAGAAGAAGACGACGACGACGACGACGACGAAGATGCCAAGAAACCAGACGGTGAGATGAAGCGTGGGAGAGATCTCAAACTAAGAAGCAGATCTGTTCACCGGAAAGCCAGATCTCTCTCCCCTCTACGTCGTCAATGGAACCAAGAGGATGAAGAGGAAGAAGAACGAGTCGTCGGAGAGAGTGAGGTGAAGGAGTGTATTATAAGGAAGCTACAAGAAGACGAGAACGTGCCTTCAGCTGAAACGACACCGTCTTGTTCAGCTTCATCTTCACGATCATCCTCTTACGGTAGAAACTCCAAGAAATGGATCTTTCTTAAGGATCTGCTTCATCGTAGCAAAAGCGAAGGAAGAGGCAACGCTAAAGAGAAGTTCTGGTCCAACATTTCATTCTCTCCTTCCAATTTCAAAGACAAGAAACTCAAATCTCCTCAACCTGCTGCTGCTGAAGA
Organism: Camelina sativa; assembly: GCF_000633955.1. Taxonomy (NCBI): domain Eukaryota; kingdom Viridiplantae; phylum Streptophyta; class Magnoliopsida; order Brassicales; family Brassicaceae; genus Camelina; species Camelina sativa. The sequence goes on along the minus strand of NC_025689.1, from coordinate 34,505,217 downwards.
GAAACCGATTCAAGAAACTGTAGTTGACGAGTCCAAGAAGCAGAAACAGAAACAACAACCGCCGGCGAAGAAAACTCCGACCGTCGGAAAACCAACCAACGGGATAGCTAAGCGGCGAGGATCTCAGCCGTCTGCTCACGAGCTACATTACACAACGAACAGAGCTCAAGCAGAGGAGATGAAGAAGAGGACATATTTGCCTTACAGGCATGGGCTCTTTGGTTGTTTAGGGTTTAGTTCCAAAGGTTACAGTGCCTTGAACGGTTTAGCTCGTAGCTTAAACCCAGTTTCGTCCGGTTAAGTCATCATATCATTAGATTAAGCAAAAAAAAATGTTTTTTTTATGTATATAGATTATGAATCCTCTCCTATATAGTATATGTCATTGTATTTTTCAGTTCTTAGATTTGATTACTATGATTCTCTTTTTAGTTCTTGGGAATGTATTCAGAATCTTAAAAAAAAATATATTACAGTGATGTGTTGTAGTAAAAACAATTTTGTGAGTTTTTTTGTAGTGATCTTTTTGGACAAGGTAGTTAAGGTAATGAAAACAATAATGGTGGGGTGGGGTTTTTAGTTTGTTGAGAGACTTGAGACTTGAGAGAGAGAGAGAGAGTGCAATAATTTTTTTTTTTGTAAGTACTCTGTGAGATCTGCAAAAGAAAGAGATTAAAATAATTAAAATGAGAAAATTTGGAGGGGGAGGGGGCCATGAGTGAGTTGTTGTGTTTTGGAGTAATGTGAGTGAAGGAGTTAAGAAGAGAGAGCATCTTCATCATCTACATGACCCATTTGTGGTTTGTCTTATTAACATTTGGTGATTGAAACTGCATCTTTTAAGTCTTATCTAATTGGCCTTTTGCTAAAATATATTACTATATGCTTTATTATATTGTTAATATCACTCACTATCATCCCTACCAATGAGTTTTATATGGGGTTTTTGTTTTCTCTTGTGTCCTTACTTAAAATATCTACACTCTTGATTCAACAATAAGATATTAGATTAGGTTATGTTGAAATGTGAAGCAAATCTCTCCTTCATAATTAACTATGATAAGATGAATTTGGTTTAAAAGACGATAACAATTACAATTAACAACGAATAAGAACGGTGTCGTTTTCTGCTGCGGCAAAAGTTGTCATTGAAAATAAAAACCGAATATATATATATAATTTGACGTGCACGTATAGCTACTTAGTGATCCACCGCACATCATAAAGATTAGCTGTCTTATCTATCTGAAATATACGATTCAACCCACATGAACTTGTCTCAGTTTGGGCCCAAAGTTTGTATATAAGCTCTCTGATTTTATACATTTTGCGAAATAAGAAAACGAAAGAAAAGGCCACGTGAGTTGTCGTAAGAGAAGAGTAGTAAAGAACAGAACAGAGGAGGTCCATACTTTTGACATGACCCACTCCTCTGAAAAGTGAAAATCTCTCTTCATATTTTTTCGGTGTTTTGGCTTTTCTTCTACATAAAAATCAATAAGCGTAATAATTTGCGACAGATTACATTAAAGACAGTCATGTCATGGGACCTTAATATGCTTTATAAGCAGACTAGCTTACTTGTTTTTATTTGTATCTTAACTCAGTTGATCAGAGATCATATCACAATATATAATAATAACTTATGCAATTTTTTTTTAAATATTTTATGATGAAAAAACACTATTAAAATCATTCATAGGACGGCCAGTCTAACAAAACATATGGCCGTAATTTTTTAATTTATTATTAGACACTTTTTCCAGATAGTTTTGAAAGACATTTTCTTATTTTGTTTATTTTACTTTAGAATAATTTTATTTTCCAATCTGTGATGTTTAACTAAAACAATGTTTTACCTATAGTATAACTTTATAACCACGGATACATCCCACATAATGATTCACAACTAAAGTCGTACGAGTTTCAGGAATTAAACAAAAAAAGAAGAGATATTTAAATTAATATATAAGTAACAACAAGTGGTGGAGGGTGTCACTTCAATCAATCGTCTACGTAACTACTGTACACTTCATTGCTTAGCTGTGCTGATCTGATCTGTCTCACACTGTTTCTGTGTGGGAACTTTCTATTTCCGATAACAAATGACACAAATGTAAGATGTAATTTCTATTTTCTTTAGTAAAAAATCACGTATTTATATAATTTACAAGTCAAAATTGGACTTTTTGAGAAAGTTTCAAATATAGTAGAAGTGCTAGCTACAATAATGAAATAAAACTACTATATAAACCAGCGAATTTATCATTTTAACAACTGAGATTTACTGCTGAAAATCCAACAATACAATAACTATGTAAATTTGTAAAATTTTATAACGAAAACATACACTTTTGTTAAAAAAGTTAGGCTATAATTTTGTTCAAACCGGACATACTCTTGTCGTTTGCGACTTTACGTTGATATTCTGCGAAATAATTTTTATAAAATTGGTTTCTTTTTTCAACATGTGAAAAATGCTCAAGTTTTATTTGATGTTTCTACTTTAATGTTGAGATAAACAAATTTTAAAAGACACTGAAAGGAAATTTATACCATTCTCGTCGAGTATTCGTTACAGTTTAACAACATACAAATAAGATTAAAGATGATTTACACAAAGAATAATCATTGGCGTTGCTTCAAGTGCAGAGCAAAAGAAGAAATCCTCTTTATCTTCAATGACCATACTCAATACTCACCGCATGCATGTAGTTTGTGGATTATGTGGGGTTTATTATACAAACATTTTTTAAAAATCACTAATTCCAAATCATTTTTTACTGCAAGTTGCAAAGTTTTTAACCCATCTGATAGGGTTTCACAAAGCCTATCCCAAAGCCATGCTGAGCTTTCAGTAAAAGGCATCCATTTTTATGCAGGCTCTGCTAAGACAACATTGTAACCTTTCACATGCAAACCTAGAACAACACTGACCCGTAAACTCTGCTTTCAAGTTCTTTGAGAGTACGTTCATGACTGTCCACTGCCCACAGAAGAATGTCCACTAACATCTTATGATCTCTAGCATATCCATACGCCTCAGCAACTATATATATATATATATATATATATATATCCAAACAACTTACTGGCGTATACGGTATATCTCGGCATAGTAAGGATCATCCACGTGAGACCTGGTTCCGCCGGAAGACATGTTTTCCGCGGCGAGCGAGAACATTGGAGACTTCTCTGAACAAACAAAACAAAACAAAAGTAAACTCGTGAGACTGCATCATCTTGGAAAAAATCAACCTGGAATAAACAAAATATAAGCAAAATAGGTAGAGCTCAAGAGTCGTGATTTACCTAAGCAAACATGACCAACAGAGAGCAATCCGTATTCATATGGGTAAATCTAAACACTACTTAAAGCAACTATAATTGGAGTTACCTTTGTAATGTCAGAGCTTAGATGGCAAGGAGCTCCATCAAGCTTCAATACTTTGGGATGTACCTTCACCTCCCTCATCCAGAAACCATTATAGTTTCTCGTTGTTGATGCCAAACTTTGAGTTCTTGTTCCCAGTAGATAGCTAACCAGCTACATATGGATGCACCTAAAAGCTGTAACCAAAGAGAAAAAGCCCACTCATAACCAAGCTGTGCTTAATAATCATGTTACAAAGCTAAAAACATTAGATATTTGACTATACCTGAGGATCAACACGCAGCAGTACATTGACCTGCTTACCAACAAATCTTGAAGCTTCCCCAATATTTTTTGAAGTCAATCTGATCAGTATCAACATTTACCAAAACACTTTCTTGAGCAGCTAGGCCTAGGAACAAAATTTCCCAACAGCTTTCCACTTCCAATGAAAATGCACCTATACAACAAAGACAATGCAAAAAACTGGTGAGATCACTCGTAAGCACATCTGAAAGATCACTCGTAAGCACATCTGAAATATTTTCTAATTGGAGGAGACCAAGATGTAATCATGAAAACTGGTACCTAATCATGTTCCTGGCCGACGAGAAATCACTTAACCATTCAGCAGCATGTTACAATTACGTCTAATACACCTGTGAATAGAAATATAACAAAGTAAAAAGGAAACAGGATTAGTTTGAAATAATATATTTGATAACTGAAGGGGACAAAGTTGTAATCATTAGTGATTTATGAGCATACCGATATCAGTTTGGTCATTACAGTTACAGCCATGCAAGACCTGTAAAAGTATCATGCTTTAGAACAAAAAAAGATGACAACAAATTATGAAAATAAAGTGGTAGAGCGAAAAAGAAAAGTGGCACTTACATTGTTATCGTAGCCCAAGTTCAACAAAACCGGAAAGTTCAACACACTGTTATCGTAGCCCAAGTTAGCCCAAGTTTAACGCATTCTCGCGTTTTCAAACAGTCAGAACGCGGAAGAACCCTATTTTTAAAGAACAAAACTACAGCGTCTCTATGCGATGTGCTATCAGGTACCTTTGTAAACAATCTTGCAAAAACAGAGCCAAAGAGAGAACATGAACTGATTAACAAGTTATGATCTTATCAATAAAATGATGTTTATTAATGGTAGAAAAATGAAATAAGAGTCAAACTAACCTCAATCAAGATTTGGCAAATGTGAAAACCTTGAACCACTCCGCATGTTATGTAGATATACCTGCACATCGAAACATAACAAAGTAAAAAATAAAGGGGGACAAATTTGAAATATTTGCTAATTGAGGGGGAACCAAGTTCTAATCATGAAAACCACAAAGTTTAATCATTAATGATTGCAATAAGGAGGATACCGATATCAGTTTGGCCATTATAGCCATGTACGACCTGCAATAGTATCGTGTTTTAGAACAAAGAAATATGACAATAAATTTCAAAATAAACTGGTAAAGTAAATAGTATTCATAGGAACTGACCTGCAATAGTATCGTGCTCCATGAACTGACCAGTAGTACTCAACTTTTATAATCTAACAACTACACAAGTCTCTGAGATATCGTGACTGAAGGTATCAAGAGGAAATAAATGGCCCAATTATGACTTACCATTGCTTAACAGAGCAAAATAAGCTCATTGACCATTGCATTATGCTATAGAGCCTTGTGCACAAGAATGGATTCCTGAAAATACGTGGGAAAAAGAAGATGAAATGAGTCAGATGAACTTAACAACCCCACTGCATTACTGAAATCTCTATGAAAGGTAAAAAAATCTTGCATAAACAGAACCAAAGAGGGAATGTGAACATGCTATGCTATGATCTAATCACTATGTATGAATGATATTTGTAATTGGTAAAAATACACTGAAGTTCAATATTATTAGACTATGAAATTAGAGTCTAACTAACCTCCATCAAGATCTAGCTAATGAGAAAACCTTGAACATGGAACCATTCCTCATGTTACGTAGCTACACCTGCAAATAGAAACAACCAAGAGCCTAAGTTCCAATTCGGTGAACAATAACATTCGCTTCAGGACATAAGAGTAAAATACCAATATTATTTAACGGCGCAAACTCAGAAGAGACGCAACTTGTGTATGCGTCTTCGTGTGATATGCTATCACAGGTCCCGTTGCAAACAAAAACAGTAAGATCCTGCAAAATGCTGAGATCATATCAATCAAGCAAAAAACTAGAACGTGAAGTTAAACTGAAAATAAACCATAGCATATGATCAATCATAACCAAGGGGAAGATGCAAGATCTGAGATAAGGGAAACCGTGAAAAAACATGATATTAAAACACTGAAACCATACATGAGAATCGACAGACACTGCAATTTAAAGCAACTTGGTGACTTAAAGATTGGGAAGTTGAGCGGAAGGGGATGGTAGAGGTATTGAGTCAAAGACACCTATATAACTAGAAGAAACATTTTGATGTTGTTACCTTTTTGGTACTGAATCTTCTTCATTCTTCAAACCCATAAGCATATCTTCGATCTGCACAAAAATAGAGAACTAGAAGAAACTTCCTTAATATATTTTTTTAAAGTCTGAATTATAACAACCAGCCTTAGTGAAAACAAAATCTGAGACTATAATGGAAAATGTTTTTTTAATACCTTAAACTTAGCTTCAAGCTTTTTAAGAAAACCTGCAAAACGAAACATAAACCTGAGATTCTTGTTACACTGTTGATTAAAAAAAAATGAATAAACATAAGATGAACAGAGAGCAAAAGCATAAGATGAACAGAGAGCAATCAGTAATCATGTGGGTAGTAAATCAAAACACAACGTAAAAGAAAAGTATATAATGGGAATTACCTATGTAATGGTAGAGCCTAGATGGCAACAAGCTTCAACAATTTGAAGAGAAGAGACGGTGATTGAATTAGACTCACAACTTATGGATGGGGAGAATTTGAAGTGGACAAGGAGGAAGACTCACAACCAGTCTAGATGTTAGTGTCTCGAGTGGCCTCAGCAAAGCACACATCACCATCTCCCCGCATATGATCCTGCAAAAAAATGGAGTTCATATCAGAAAGACAAAAACAAGACAAGAGAGTAGAAACCAAAATGTTGCAGCAAATCATTAGTTGACAATCAGACCTTCAAATCTTGCCATGAAGCACACATCACGAGCTTCCTATAGAATCTCAAATTCGGGGACATCACAATTTGGGGTGTCTTCCTTTTCACTTCCGTAGACCCTAAAAAAGCAGAAAGTTGTTGACCACGACAGGAAGCATATACAGTAGAAGAAGATAGAAAAACACTGTAGCAAGGAAGGACTCACTTGTATAGCACATTGGTCTAGGGCATTTCTCATTGTTAAAACGGACAGTGTGCACAAGAGAACGAAATCACACAAATGATGTATGTGAGTCCAATGGATGAGCCTCTGGTGACAAAAATATAGCATAGATTTTAATACTCGTGCTTAATGAATTGTGAAAAAGGGGAAAGCATAGTCATTATTTACCTGCACACAAGAGCAAACAAAGCATACTTCATGTCATCATAACTGGTGTTGTTAACGACACCATGGGTTCCTGATCATATAATTTACAAAAACATGCTCAAAGCTAAAAAAAGGAAGAGTAAGAATGTATGCATGAGAAAGTTTAAATTATCGTACATGTGTGTGTAATGTATGCTGGTTAGTATTAGTTAGTAAATCTGAAAATCCAATTGAAAAGAAGAAAGAGAGAAGAACAGAATTAACTTACCTAAAGCAGACTTGAGTCTTCTACTTCATTCTTCAATCCATCTCTCTGATCTGCACATATACAGAATTAGATTAAAACCATACAGTTAAATTATCAAGGCTGAATCAATAACTTAAAAGAGAAACGAAAAAAACTCACTTGTAGCTCCTTCAAAGCTGCAGGTAAGACCTTTCCACGTATACTAAAACCTAAAATTAGACCAAACTCGTTACATACCATACATAACAAGAGAGATTAAAAGAGAATTAAAAAGGTGGAGAAACGTATCTCACCCAATATTGTCGTCGTCTCTCTGGAAACAAACCCCAATCCAATCTACAGAATAGGATTTGACCATCGTTGTGTAAGACTGAATCATTTAGAGAAGGGAGAAGCAACAACAAAATCCATTAAAAAAAAAGAAGAAGATATTAGTCAGTTTAACGAAGAATAAACTTTAACGGGACTGAATTAGGCTCAAAACTTATGGATGGGGAGAATTTGAAGTGGACAAGGAGGAAGACTCACAGCCTGTCTCGAGTGACCTCAGCAGATTAAAGAAGACATCACCAGCTCTCCACAAATGATCCTGCAAAAAAAATGGATTTCATATCAGAAAGAAAAAAAACAAGACAAGGGAATAGAAACCAAAATGTTGCAGCAAAAACATTAGTTGTCAATCAGACCTTCAAATGTTATGGAGGAGATGATGGGAGATTCACGAACATCACCAGCTTCCTATAGAATCTTCTTCATTTCTTCAAACCATCTCCGATCTGCACATATACAGAACTGGAAGAACCATTGTTAATTTCCAAGTCTGAATTAAACAGCCACAGCCCAAAGCCTGAATAAGTGCTAATGATAAGAGAGGAGTCCATAATTCCAGGATAACTTGTAACTTCCACTAAGATCACTGAAGCTGTCTCTGTATAAGTAACTTAGTAATTCTCAAAATCCAAGTAAAAAGAAGCAAGAGAGAAGAATAGAGTTAACTAAACACATGCTTCATGTCATCATAATTGGTGTAGTGGACGATACCATAAGTTCCTGATCATATGATTAAAAATAGTCAAGAAACAAGTATAATGTGCCAAACAAAACACTGCTCAAAGCTAAAAAAGGATGATTTTGGTATAGCTAAGAAAGTATGCATGAGAAAGTGAAAATTAACGTAACCGTCACAGTCTCGAGTGACCTCAGCAAAGTACACATCACCAGCTCTCCGCATATGACCCTGAAAAAGTGGATTTCATATGAAAAACAAGACAAGGGAGCAGAAACCAAAATGTTGGAGCAAAACATTACTTGTATATCAGACCTTGAAATGTTGCCATGAAGCAGATGATGGGAGCCTACGTAACTGCAAAAAAAAAAAAAGCCATCCAAGAATCAGAAGAAGTCAAGTGAGACCAAATATTATAAAAACCAACTTCTAAGAGCAAGTAACACAAACCTCAGAATTCTTCCATTAGGATCACTGAAGATGTCTGTGTAAGCTAGTTAGTACTGGTTAGTAAGTCTGAAAATCCAAGTGAAAAGAAGAAAGAGAGAAGAACAAAGTTAACTTACCTTAAGCAGTCTGCTTAAGTCTTCTAAATTCTTCAATCAACCTGCACGTGTGTAGAATTACATTAAAACCATATAGTTAACTTTCAAGCCTTAATTTAAACAACAACTTTAAAGAGAAACGAAGAAAAACTCACTTGAAGCACCTTCAAAGCTGCGTGCAAAACCTTTCCACGTCGACTGATTCTTGGCTTTTCTTGTTAAAACCTAACATTAGACAAACTCGTTAGTAACCAAACATAACAAGACAGATTTAAAGAAATTAAAAAGGTGGAGAAATATATCTCACCCAATACTCTCCAGATGATTAACTATATCATAGATATTGTCGTTGTGGAGGAGGCTTGAGTGTTGTCATCTCTAATTAAACAAAAAAAATTGCTCTGCTACTGTGCTACAATTATCGCTACAATTATAGCAGGGCAATTTTTTTTGTTTAATTAGAGATGACGACACTCAAGCCTCCTCCACAACGTTGGAAGATGGTTTCTTCTTTGATTTCTTGCTTGACTTCTTTTCAACTTTGTCCACGTTCTCCTGAGGATCACTGACAACAACACCAGGCTCAACTTTGGGCGCGCTAGAAGAACCTCCAGTTTCTTCTTTGGCCGGTTCCTTGGCTTTCTTTGTCCTTGTTTTCTTTGCAGCCTTCACAGATTTGGTAGCCTCATCAGCATCTTTTTCACCAATGTCCTTTGCACTAATCTCTTTCGCTACATAGAATCAGCAATTTACGAGTTAATAGGAGTTCTACAACTCAGGAAGCCTATTTTTGAAGTGAAAATAACAAACCAGAAGGACATGGTTGGCTAATTAATGCACGAAAAGAGCTTTTCCTCAATTCCATGAGTTCAGTCTTGATGCCGTCAACCTTAAGTATCATAATCTCAAGCTTGTCTCCCTATTAGAGCAAAAAAATTCACAAAGCATTAGTCAGAGACAAACAATTACCGAAGATGAAGTAGTTGTGCAACATTGATATAAGAGATATAGAAATAATAAACCGAAATAACTACCTACCTCTAGATCTGCTTCGCTTGAAGGTGTCAGTTCACCATATATCTTCACATGGTAGACGTGGATTAGAAACAGAAGATAAGATTCAGTTTCATGACTAAAGGTGCAATATATTTACGATACAATGACTCTCAAAGATGAAAGATTACCTGAAGCGAAGCCTCCCTGCAGTTCTGCGTTTTCTCTGTCCAACATATTTAAAACCAAGAATAAGACAACCAAAAACGAGTTTATGAAATGTTAGAATGGCTTCCTATCTCTACATTGAAGGTTTGTCACCAGAGCTGTAGGAAGTACATAATAAGCTCATCTTAATTAGTATTATGACTAATACAGGTCCGGTTCTGAAACTAATTCATTTTACAGGATGTTTCGAATATCTTCTTCTAGAAAAATATAGAATAGAAACAGCGTACCTGCATAAGCTTCTTGTCCAGGTAGTCATTGGCATCAACAACTTGTAACACTTAAACTTCCTTACTGTCTTTTAGTCTGTCCATCATGCCCTTTATCTATCTGTCACAAAGAGTCAAATTCATGAACAAAGCTGCAATAATTTATGAGACAACAATGACTTTGGAAGACGAAAGGTTACCTGAAGCCTTCCTGCAGTATCCATGATAACAGCATCTACAGAACTCTTTTTTAGCTTCTTTTTTGTTTAGGCCCTGCTTTACCTAGATCTGCAGGTTTTAACATCAGTCCCTGCACACCAACCTGAAACAACTTGGAGCAATGCAATATCATCACATGTTCACACAGAGGTTCTCTGAAGACATTGATTCTACTACTACTTCTTCTTTAAGTAATGCAATAAACGTTCTGACCCGTTGATTCACCCCCAGACAATTGAATTAGGCAGACTTAACAAACAAAATGCTACTAAGTGAAACATTCACGATTTGGTAAAATTGATAAATGTATATAATGAATACCTGTAAAATTGATGATTGAAGCCTCGCTGAGAATGAATCCAGGTTCTACAGTGATACACTCAACTACACAACACCGTTGCCGGGAAAAAGCGAATCCACCACACCCAAATCTCCGATGAGATGATGATCCCCTCGCCGGAGAGACGCCATGATGATCCCCTCGCCTCTCTAAGGGCTCTTCTAACTCCGTACGATTACGAATCATCTCCACTCCACTCTATCTCTCCTCTTCTTCTTCTTCTTCTTCGTAGCTACAAAGAAAAAAAAGAAACACCATTAAAAAAATACTAGGGCTTTCGTAGGTAGCCATTGTTTATTGGGCTGAAACTGTTGTTATCGGGCTGAAACTGTTGTTATTGGGCTTTCCTCTGTTTCGTGAACATCTTCATTACAAAACAATCCCACTGTGAGCAATATTGCGAGAACAGTTTTCACCAGAACTAGACCTTTTGAGCACCGCCGTATGTATTCAACAACTCCCTCGTATATCTAATCCAATAGCCTAGATGCCATTGTCACTAAAGAATATCATCAACTGCAACCGAACCTGAAACATCCAATAACAAGTCCAAATCAAAGGAAGTCAAAATCTAGTTTATAAAAAACAAAGAGAACCTGACATTGATTACAGAAACTAGTTAAAAAGGACAAAGCATACCACCTTGTGCAACATAGGAGCTCATACTTAAGCGAGAGAGATATATTTTTTTTCACGCTTACCTGAATCTGTAGTGCATAGCAGACAAAATGATCCATCCAAAACAATCACCGATCATATATATATATAGCAGCATCCTCCTCCACAATCTGATATAACAGAGCAAGCCCATTACACACCTCCCATTGGAGAGAAGAAGAAGTCTTTGATATCTTTTTTAAAAACATATATCTGATATTTGCAAAGGAAGAAAGATATTTGATCAAAAGAACAAAGGATACTTCACCATGTGTGTCTGCATCTGAAAACCTTCTGCAACATTTTCACATCAGTCTGAAAGCCTTAGGAAGACAACACAACTCTTTTGCCTTTCTCTGCTCTGCAAAAATTAAAAGAAGACAACAACTTAACAAAATGACAAGTAGGTAATGATAGAGTGAAACAAACAACAAAGACCAAAACGCATCACCTGTTAGCAAAACCGCCAAGAAACATCTCGGCTCTTCTTCTCCAGCCATCACAATTTCACCAGCTGCTCATCATGTACGATCTGAAACATAGCCATGAGAAGCCACACCTGAGTATTATTGATACCAAAACGATAGAGTGAAGTGAAACAACTATGAAAACCAAAAATTAATGATGACATGTTAATAAAACCCGTCAGAAAGCTTGAAGACGTACCCAGGAGAAGAGTATGCAATGATCCGATCATAGTTAGCTTCCTAAACACCTGCAAGACGAAGAAGAAAAAAGCAGCGTAAGGAACCAATTAATAAAAAAACAGAGAGTAAATAAAAGAGGAAGAACAAAACCCTTGAAGACGTGTTAGCACAGAGAAGAAGCGAAACGTATCCTTGTCTCCTTGAGACATCACCCTCATCGATAAAAGCATCAACCATAACCTGAAATAACAGAGCAACAACTAAATCACATGAACAAATTCATAAGAAAGAAAAAAAACAGAGAGTAAAAGAAGAGTTAAGAGGAAGAACAAAACCCTTGAAGACGTTAGAAGAAGCGAAGCGTGTCCTTTGTCCCCTTGAGACATCACCCTCATCGTAGATGCCATCACCGGTCAATCGTAGGACCCTCCTCCACAAACCTAAAGCAACAAAACAAAAAAAACAACGACAAGTAAGTAATAATAATATGTAATAAGAAGAAAAACAGAGAGTAAAAGAAGAGACCAAACCCTAGAACGATCGGTGATGATCGGATCGGATCGGATCGGATCTAACATAGATTGAATAAACCTGCAAGACGAACGAAAGAAAAAACAAATCAGAGTCTCGTTCGTGAAGAAGAAGAAGATAGATATAAGAGAGGGAAATAAGAATAATTAAAAAGCTACTACTGATGCGATTAACGGAAACCCCAAACGGCAAACCCTAGAAGAAGAAGATTTCACTAGTCGGAACGAGAGGTGTCGAGATCGAGTTGGAAACAAACATCAGAGGCCCGTCGGGTTTTATTAGAAAAATATCACACAAACACAACATCGATCAGAAACCCTATACTACTACTAACGAAGGAAAGAGAACAAAAAAAAAAGATAGGTCGTAGATCTGATGATGAGATGTTAAAACTTATAGAAGTGTAGTGGAGCGCATTAGCATTATTTATAGACAATGTATATGTCGGTCTATTTTTTGGACCGTTAGATGTTAATAACCCTAGGTGTTCCCTATTTTAACTTTCCAATTTTCCTTTTTTCCTAGACTTTTATATTATTGGCTATTTCTTTTTTCTACTCTTTTATATTATTTGGCTATTTCTTCTTTTTTTTTTTCTCTCACTATTCGAGCCGTTAAACTCATATACATATTTCAATTTTTTTTTTTTTCCATTTACTGCTAGTCTTTCATATTCTTTGCTATTTCCTTTTTTCCTATTAATCTTTTAGATTATTTGCTATTTCCTTGTGTTTTTTTTTAAAAAAAAAATTTGTTATGTTGCATGATATATACTTTTTCACTATGGCTGCATTAGTCCATTTCACTACCGCAACACTCGGCTTCATTAATGCCCCCTGTAATTCGTGATAGTTTCGTTACACTCCCTTTTAAATATTATCAAACCCCAATTCAATTGATTATCAAAAGACCCCAACAGATACCCAAGATCGTCATTAGGCTTCTTGAAAACATCCTAAACTAAAACCTTTAGCCCCTATCACGAGCCATTGGATGATTCTCCAAATGCATTACAGAATGGAGTAGAACTTCCAAGTCTTTTCCAAGGATGCGCTGCATAAGAAGATGCTTCTCCAATTTTTTGCAACAGCTGGTGATTCTCTGTCCCATTTCATCTTTAGAAGCTTCTTCGGCTTCTGATACAATCTCAGCCGTCCATTGAGAGTTATCTACCGTTGTATCTATTAGCCTGGAAACAAAATTAGAAACAGCTTTAGGGAAATTTGTTTCAAAGAACAGAAAAAAAAACAGACTTTTTTATTTTCTTCAGTTTCACTTACTCTTCCAGTATAGAATCTGCCTCGTTCCGTTTTTTCACACGATACAAGACGTCAACAGTGTCCTCATTAACCCTAGCAAGACCCTCGAGAGGGCCAAGCGACAAGCACATCGAGTGTATCATTGAGTCAGCTGTTTTCGAGTTTAAATTACCGATCCTTATAACCACAACTGAAGAGGGATGATTTGAGGGTGTATTGGAGGTAGCAGAACCCTTGGAGCTAGTTTCATTTCTCGGCTCTGAAATAGGACTGATTATGTTTCGAGACTTGGAATTGAGATCTTGAACAGGAGACGATGACTTGGAAAATGAAACATTTGAATCCGTCACATCTCTTGCTGCTGAAGAAGTATGTGCTTCCGTCTTCCTCTTGCCATTGGTTTTCTGGTAAGACAATGGATTAAGCACACAATTACGAGCATTCAATCTTCTTATATCAAAAATCTTATCCATAGAAAAGTTTTAACATAAATATGATAAACGTATATATATATATATATACCCAAGAAACTTCTGGCTTCTCAGTCAACAACATTGGTTTGGAAACTGAATCAGAAGCTTGTTCATGTTTCTTCTTCTTCTTCTTCTTCTTCTTGCTTTTAGTTTTCTGGTATAAAAAAATAAATCAGCTCAATAAAGAACTTTTTGATATAGTTTTGGACAATAAACCATTGCAGCGAAAAGAACCAAACTGATTATTCTAAGTATAGAGTGAATGAAACTTCACTTCAGTAATATAGAAGACAGAAGGAGATCTCAATGAAGAAGATTATATAAAGCTTACCTGAACAAGCTCTGGTTTCACAACCTGTGAAGGCTCTGGCTTCTCAGTTAACATCTTCACAATCACATTCCGATCCAAGTCTTTTGCTACAGGACCCAACTCTGAGAATGGATCATCCTCAAGATGACTAAATAACGCAGGTGCAAGTGTTCTCACTCCTGAAAGTACTTTCACACAGATTATAAGAGTCACCATTGTCAAGAGCACAGATTTATCTATTCCCAATCATCCAAGTTCTCTGGTATATAACAAAGAAGCGTACCTACATCAGATTCTGAGGTATCAGAACACTGAGGAGAGCTATGACATGAGCGGTTGAACAGTTTGATTCCTAGTCCATTTCCAGTTCTACTCAGAATCTGCTTTCCATCTCTGAATCTACCAAACAAGAATCTTTCTAAGCTAAAAGAAAATATCTAAAAAACCCTAACGAACGAAACAATGTCAAACAACCCAAAAACAGTAACAAAAGTGAGAAATACGGATTCAAACCTCACCTCTCTTGTAGAATACGTTTCGAAACCTTTGCAATTTCACCTGAGAAACACCGAATCAGACATTTCGACAAGTTTACATTCCCAGGGGATTCAATTATCTGAAGAAAAGAAAAAATCTCTAGGAAATGCAATAATTATTAAATTGAGGAAGAGGAGTAACGAGTAACGTACAGTTTCTGGTTAAAGAGGAGCTATTATAATATCTTCCATGGAACAAAGGTTTAAGAGAAGCTCGTACTCTCGCCGCAAACATCGTCGCCGCTCCACCGGAAGCTAGAGCGGAGGGAAGCTATAAAAACTTTTAAAACGACGCCGGGTTTATAACTGGGCCCTTATTAATTGGGCCTATAATAAAAGGCATGCCCATTTCAGTTTTCTTGTACAATTGGTTAATTAGTTTTCGACTGTGTATGGTACAATATTTTGATGTTTCTTGAGATAAAATGACGTTTAACAATGATATAGTGTACAAGAAGTTTCGTTTCGCACATTTAAGAAAATAGTTATACAAATTACCAATCAGAATATTAACATTAATCAGATTACACAAATGATAGCAACAAAAAAAAAGGAAAAACCAGTCATGGGCTAGTTTTTTTAAATCTAACTAAAGTAATATACTAACACCCAATTAACTTTCTTGGAAAAATGTCACACCAATTTGTTGGTAGTTCGTAGCTTTATATGATTTTTTATTTTAGTTAGTACTATTTAGTAGTACGATGTCGGCACATGACTAAATTCGTAGGAATGGTCCATCCCATGAACTTTATAAAGATATTTTTCTATAGGCTATATAAATAAGTATTAAACAAAAAAGTATCATAAGGCTACCGGTAAAAAAAGGGAAATAAATAGTAGAGACAAATAGTGCATGGCATCACGTGAGGCATTATTGTAGTGACTATGGGACCAAATCGAATCGTACTGCTAAACGTAAGATAGCGACCCTCTTTTGTTTTCCTTTTTGGTACGTAAATACGTCTACTCTAGTTAATGAAGAAGATTAACGGACCAGATCCTGCCACATGGGGACTTTTGAAATCCGACGGATGAAAAATGCAAATGGTGTCCAACTTTTCAAGACAAAAGCCAAGCAGCCATCTTGTTTTCTTGTTCAAAATCCAACGGTTCTCCAAAGTCGTTGGAGTCCTTTTGTCTGCTCTCAGATTCTTTTTCATCCCCCTGGAACAGCCACGACAAAACCGAATCAAGATCCTCTTTCTCGTCCCAAAGGGTTTCACCTTCTCTCCATACAAGGTCCCAGTCAATGAAGTCATCAGCCATCGACTCGATATTTTCGTGTCCAGCGGAGGCGGAGCTGCTCCCGTATGGCTCAGAGTTTTCTACGTTGTTAGACTCAAATGAGGACACGTGGACAGCATCAGGCTCGTTCAGTAGAAAACAAGCATCGAATATGTCGTCATTGATACACAAATCGCCATTAATGCTTGGGTTACAATGACCATCGTCTCCGTAGCCACATGGTCCTAAACCAGGTTCCTTGGCTCCACTGACGACGCTACTACTTGACAAATCCATTAATGCGTCTTCTTTGTCTCCATTGATCTCTATTATTGTAGTTGGCAAAACGATTTCGTTTTTGTTTGCCTTTATTAAGGACTTAGGGTTTTTAGAGGTTGGGATGAATTTGGGCTTCATGGCTGATCTGCTGGTTCTTCCGGGTTTACGCTTCGGAGGCAGAGGAGCATTCTCGACGACATCAGTGACAGTTGGTTTCCTGAAGTTACCGTGGAGTTTACGGCTGAGATGTGAATTCCAATAGTTTTTGATTTCGTTGTCTGTCCTTCCCGGTAGATTGCTTGCAATTATTGACCACCTGCATTTTAGCGTTAACATTATCATATACAGTTTAGTAGTATACATGTTTTTACCAAAAAAAAAGTTTAATATACATGTTTTTATTCAAGTGTAGAACCTTAATCATTTATTTCAAAGTACGATCACATTTAATACACATAAATACATAGACATAAATCAAGTTACCTGCTTCCAAAAGTGGAATGCAACTTAACAATGAGGTCATCTTCTTGGGGAGTTATGTTTCCTCTCTTGAGGTCTGATCTCAAATAGTTTATCCATCTCAATCTACAGCTCTTTCCACATCTCTTTAGCCCTGTTTTAAAATTTTACTCAAATTCCAAAAAGAAATAACCACGTCAGATTTTAAGGCATAAGAAATTATAGTCAACGATTCTTCATTTTCTTTGTCTTCTCCATGTTTTGTTTTTTTGTGCATATATGTCAATAAACAATAAATGACTGAGAACAAGAAGGCAAGTTTGGTATATACTGTATGACCACACAATTGCATAGCATAATATTCTTAGAATATTACGATCGTAGTAAGAAAAATAATTTTTTGATTGATAGTTCAATCGTCAGTTTTATCAACAACTAGCAAAACAGAACAGAACATATCATTCTACATCAAGTAGTATTTAATACATCCAAATACTTGTTTTATAATACAGAAATTTCCTATTCCCACCACCTCTTACAGTCAACAGTACCCGATACGTAAACTATTGATATTTTAGTTCATTGAAAATTTGAAATTGACTATGAGTAAAAACCTCAAATTTTTATAAATGTCAAATATACCATTTTTAGTTTTATTTTATATCATCGAAAGAAACAAAAAAAATTTACCTTTTCTAATTTGTTAAAATCAAATTAATATGCCTTGACAACCATTCATTAAGTATATATCTACGATTACGACAACTTTTTATTGTAGAAATGAACATAGAGATTTTTTTTCTATTAAAATTTATGCAGAGATTCTTGATTAACTTCTCTATGCAAATATAGAAGGGGTAAGGGAAGATTCTCCTATATACTAAGTTTAAAAAAAAAAAAAAAAA